>NW_020950062.1:2850158-2923602 GCF_900497805.2 Vombatus ursinus | reverse complement strand
TCTATCTATCTATCTATCTATCTATCTATCTATCTATCTATCTATCTATCTATCTATATCTATATATATGTAGATATAATTTTTTTCCCCTCCAACTACCCCAATACTGACAAAGGTCTCATGGGTTACAAATATCATCTTTCCATGCAGGAATGTAAACAGTTCAACCTTAATAAGTCTCTTATGATTTTCTCTTTCCTGTTTACCTCTTCATGTTCCACTTGAGTCTTGTATTTGAAAATCAAATTTTCTATTCAGCTCTGGTCTTTTCATCAAGAATGCTTGAAAGTCCTCTATTTCACTGAATGACCATTTTTTCTCCTGAAGAATTATACTCAGTTTTGCTGGGTAGGTGATTCTTGGTTGTAATCCTATCTCCTTTGCCCTCCAGAATATTATATTCCATGCCCTACAATCCCTTAATGAAGAACCAGCTAAATCTTGTGTTATCCTGATTGTGTTTCCACAATACTTGAATTGTTTCTTTCTGGCTGCTTGTAATATTTTCTCCTTGACCTGGAAAGTCTGGAATTTGGCTACAGTATTCCTAGGAGTTTTCCTTTGGGGATCTCTTTCAGAAGGAGGTTGGTGGATTCTTTCCATTTCTATTTTGCCCTCTGCTTCTAAAATATCAGGGCAGTTTTCCTGGATAATTTCTTGAAAGATGATGTCTAGGCTCTTTTTTTGATCATGGCTTTCAGATAGTCCAATAATTTTTAAATTCTCTCTCCTGGATCTATTTTCTAGGTTTGTTGTTTTTCCAATGAGATATTTCACATTGTTTTCTAATTTTTCATTCTTTTGGATTTGTTTTACAGTGTCTTGATTTTTCATAAAGTTACTAGCTTCCAATTGCTCTATTCTAATTTTTAAGGAAGTATTTTCTTCAGTAAGCTTTTGGACTTCATTTTCCATTTGTCCAATTTTGCTTTTTAGGGCATTCTTCTCCTCATTGGCTTTTTTGGACCTCTTTTGCCATTTGGGTTAGGCTATTTTTTAAGGTGTTACTTTCTTCAGTAATTTTGTGGGTGTCCTTTAGCAAGCTGTTGACTTGTTTTTCATGATTTTCTTGCAAAACTCTCAGTTTTTCTTCTACTTCTCTTACTTGCTTCTCAAAATCCCTTTTGAGCTCTTCCAAGGCCTGGGACTGATTCATATTCTTCTTGGAGGCTTTGGATTTAGGAGCTTTGGCTTCGTTGTCTTCTTCTGGTTGTATGTTTTGATCTTCTTTGTCACCAAAGTAAGATAATACAGTGTGACTCTTTTTGCGCTGCTTACTCATGATCCCGGCCAATTATTTGAGTTTTAAACTCTTTGTTAAGGTAAAAGTCTGTTTCTAATGTGAATGTACTGTCCCAAGCTTCGGGGGTTTGTACAGCTGTTTTCAGAGATACTTCTAGGGACCTGAAAATTTTCATCTCTTCCAAGGTGCTATGATAAGGGGCGAGGTGTTTTCTCTCCACTGCCACAACAAGCTTCACTACACCAGCATTCCTCCTCTCCCAGGACTGCCCCTCAGAACTGTGACCCAGATCCAAGCACCGGTAAAGCAAGAGATCCTGCCTCAGCACTGACAGAGAGATTCCTGCAATCCTCCTCTGATCAGCCACTCAATTCTCCCTCAGTCTGTGGGCCAGAAGCTCAGGAGGCAGCCGGTGCCCTCAGGGTGGCTGAGATCTAGCTTCTTCTCTCACCACAGTCTCAGGCTTTTCCCACTGACCTTCTAAGTTATCTTTGGCGTTCATGGGTTGAGAAGCCTGGAAACTGCCACAGCTGACCACTATTCAGCCCTATGAGGCCTGCTCCAGGGTCGCTGCGGCCTGCACGCTCATGCTGAACTGTGCTCCTCTCTCAGCCCAGCTTGATATACCTTCCCGATCAACCATCCAGGCTGTCTTTGGCTGGAAATTTGTTTCACTCTGTCATTTTGTGGATTCTGCTGCTTTAGAATTTGTTTAGAGCCATTTTTTATAGGTATTTGGAGGGGTTTGGGGGGAGAGCTCAAACAAGTTACTGCTTTCCCTCCGCCATCTTGGCTCCACCCCCTGTCAGAATCCATTTTCTTGTACACAAATCTCATCATGCCACTCCTTTCCTCATCTGCACTGGCTCCCTGTTGCCTACTGAATAAAATTCATATTGCTTTTCCTAGCATTCAAGTCCTTTCACAATTTAGTGATATTTTGCCTTTGAGGCTTTATCTCATTTCATTTTTCTAAATGCAATCTACAGTCTTGTCAAACTAGACTATTCCCTAGCCCCTTTCCACATGTACCCTCTCTTATCTCCAAGACATAATTCACACTGTTCCATATGGCTAGAATGTTTTTGCTTCTCCAAGTCTTCCTCCATTGAATTCCTACTTATACTTTAAAGCCCAACTCTGATGTCACTTTCTCTGTAAAGCTATTGCTAATCTCCCTTGCCCCTAATGAATAACTTTTCGTATCCCTTTGTTTTATAATTCTAATGTACTTAATCTGCAATATTGTTTGTTACCTTTACCCACAGTTTATCCTCCTGTAAACTCCATGATAGCTAGGACTCTCTTAACTCAAATGTGTATCTTAATCAGTACTTTGTACACTTGTACCATACTTTGAAAATGTAGGTAGAATGAATGCATGTATGGTGCTACATTCAAATCAAATGCACAGTTAAGTTAATATGGCCTTTAACAACATGGATAATTATTCCTGTGCTACATAGCAATTACTAAGCAGGAAGTAGTTCACATAAATAACTGTAATTATGCTTCTATAGTCTATAAGTTTTTACAGTTTTTATCTTCTCTTCCTATTTCTGTGATATCTATAAATAATATCAATACTGAATCTTTCCCTGAACCTGCATCAACCATGCATTTACATTCACATTCATAGAAACATATAACTATAGGAAATGGAAAATTGAAAGGGCCCTCAGCTGTCATTTCAATCTACAGCTGAAAAGAATCACCATCATAACATATCTGTCAAGGTGTCCTCAAGCCTCTGTTCATGTATTTTGAACTAGGAAACCTATTGTCTCCTTGGGCAGCCCATCCCACTTTAAAATATCAATAATCATAAAAGTTTTTTGTTCCCCTGATATTGAGCTTATATTTGAGTCTTTTCAAATACCATACATTGATATGGTTCGGTCCCCTAGGGCCAAAAAGAAAAAAAAAAACAACAGAATCCTTTTTCCATCATCAAAAAGATGAAGACTCTTGATCCAGCTTTTCATTAGCCTTTCTTCCATCACATCCTCCCTCCACCTTTTCCATGAATTTCCCCCAGTACCCATCCACTTCATTCTAAAGTCTCCATATTCTATCAAACACTTCATTTCTAATTTTACCCATTCACTCACATGAATAAATTCGTGTAGGAACATTAGATTTGAAAGGGACCCTACAGATTATTTGGTTTAACATCCTTATAAAAAATGGGGAAACTGATTTTTCAAAGGTCACATAAATAGTGAGTAGAGGAGCTAGGATTTGAACCCAGGTTCCTCGACTCCCCATCCAGCATTCTTTCCACTATATCACACTGGCTTCACTTCACATGTTTATCTTTATACTTTATTATAATGAATTTATAAAGTTGAAATCATTATGAGTTGACTTTGGTATGAAAATAGAAAGATTGTGGCTTACTTTTTTAATAAGAAATAGAGAAGGGAATTTCAGCATCTTGTAATCTTAGTAATCACTGTATTATTTCTCGTGTCTAAATTAAATTCATTTCTTTTTGTCCTAGCCTCAGGAGGGCAGCATGGTGTATAAAAAACATAGTGACTGGAGTTAGAAGGTCTGGGTTCAAACCTCAGCATCTGATTCTTCCTGCTGTATGATTTTGAGCAAACTGTTTACTCTTCATAGACTTCAGATTCTTGGTCTGCAAAATGAAAAGGTTTGCCTCTGAAATCCTTTGTAGCTCTTTATCTTTGAACCTGAGAAATGAGGAAATGCTTTGCTCTCTTTACTCAAGAGGTATGGTGATCTTAAAATATTAGCCTCAACCTTCATTTTACAGAGAAGGAAACTGAGATTCTGACAGATGAGGTCCCTCGTTTAAGGTCATTTAGCTAGTTAGTGTTAGAGCTGCGGTGAGAAGCAGATTTTTTTTGACTCCTTGTCCATTGCTGTTCCAGAGCTCAGGATCTCTCAATCATGCCTTTCATTGTGAAAAAGACAAAGACCACCAAGCTGTCTAAATTTGGAGAGGGCAAGAAAGAGAGGAATAAAAAGATAAAAGAGCTGAGTACAGAGGGACAGATTCAAGGTCAAAATATAATGTATTAGTGTAACAAGGAGTCAGCACATTTCCACATCACCTAAACTAGAGACACTTATGTGGGAGATGCTAGGGGCCTCATTCTAGGAGAAGAATTATGTGTTGATCTGTCAAATGGTTGGGAGCAGCCTGTTTCCATTGGCTACATAACCATAACTGGCTGTATCATAGAATCTACAAGACTGAAACATGCCTGTTCTTTCTTTTCAGTAATATCCAAGGGCAAAGGTCTCTTTCACTCAAACCAGGAACACCATGTAGTAAGTAGAGGGAAGAGGGCGTAAGGGGGAAGGGTAGAGAAGGCCTAGACTGCCTCTTCTACTTCCTTTTAGGTGCTGTGGCCCCAAGAAGTGGGCTTGGGGTTTCTGTTTGTTTCATTTTTCTATTTCTAAGCCCGGAGAATGGAGTCTTTGACCGGGGCTTCGTGCCATAGGGACCTCGGAGCCTGGCCAGGGTTCTAGGCCAAATGTTGCAAACCAGCCTAGAATGAAAGTCCTGAGGAGCCAGTGTATCAGGATGAAAGCCTGGGTGTGTGTTTGTGTGTGTGTGTGTGTGTGTGTGTGTGTGTGTGTGTGTGTGCTTTAGACTTGTAGTTTCATGGGACTAATGCTCTACAGCAACCGATCTAACCTATGGACCTGATCCCCTTCCCCTCCCCAGAGATTAATGTGGTGTAGGGGGAATTGTGTCCCCCAGGGATTGGGGGTAATGTTGATGTGTTTGTTCTTGTTATGGATTTGAATATTCCTTCATAAAACTTAATCATACTATTAACTGGAACTGAGGAACCTAGACTCCTAAAATTGAGGGGAAACAATCTATGAGGGCTTGAGTCAATGGAAAAGATGAGAGACTAACCTCCCTTAAAAAAAATCTTAGTATCAGAAGACATTTTAGGGGGTGGAGGAAGGGGAGTCACACATAACAGACCTGGCCTTTAGGCAGTAGGGCCCAGAGAATCACTGTGATACTAGAAAAGTGAATATAGGATTAACTCAGCTCAGAGAGAGAACATAGACTTCTTTACTAATCAGGAAATGGGATTTCATACTGAGAATCTACTCAAAGGGCTGGATACAATTATCTAGTTATAGGTAAATCTTTAAGGATGGACAAATATAACTTATAACTATTCTAACAGGCATGTAGTATGGAGTCAGAAAAACCTATATTTAAATCTTATCTCTGATGTATATTGGGTCTATGACATCTTAGCACCCTAACCAACTCTCTGAGTCTCTAATGCTATAAATTAGAGCTGCTAATCTGCATTGGTAGAGGGAATTTCCACACAGGGAGTTCCCTGTCATCAGAGGTACAGGTCCTCAAATAAAAAAAAAAAAGGATTTTCCACATAAGCAGAAGATTTTATTCTTATCTGCTCTTAAAATAGTCATAGGATTTTAGAGCTGGAAGGTTCCTGAAAATCATGTGGGTTCATCCTGTCAGGTGAGAAAAATGAAACCCAGAGAAGTTCAGTGACTGGCTCAGTATGACTATACTCAAAACATCCTTTCTCTCATTACTACCTTGACATATGTGGTTAGTTTGCTGCCCTCATAACTTGTTTGGAGGCAGGTTATAAGAGAAAACTGAATTACATTTAGTTAACTCTCCCTTCCCTCCTTCTCCTCCCTTCCCCTCTTCTCCCTTCCTTTCCCCTCCTCTCCTCTTTTCCCTTTTCCTCCCTTACCCCAAACTAGGTGGCATAGTGGATAGACCACTGGACCTGGAGTCAGGAATATCAGTTCAAATCTGCCCTCTAACTGGCTGGGTGATCCTAGGGAAGTCAATTGTTGTCTGCTTCAGTTTCTTCATCTATGAAATGGGATAAAAATAGTACACATCTACCAGAGATGCTGTGAAAATTAAATAAAATTAATATTTGTAAAGTACTTTGCAAACCTTAAAGCACTATATAAATGTTAGGTAGCCATTGTGACTATTCTAATCTTTTTCCCTCCCTGATCTCATCAACTCCCATTGTTTCAACTATCACTTCTGCAGAAAATTCCCAGATCTATAGATTCAGACCTAATCTATCCTGAGTGGCATACATCATCAGCTATCTGCAGGTTATATCCACTTAAATATCTTATGGGCAAGGGTGAGTTAATAAATGTTTAACCACCACCCACCCCCCCAAATGTGCTTAAGACACGCTTTTAAGTTTAGTCTGCATTATTAACACTTTCTTGTGCACTTTTTAAAATCTACGTAACAAAATAATAACTCATCCTCATTTGTAGCAATTACTGATTTCTGAGATGTCAGTGTTCACACTAAAAATGTAATAGCTCTCTGGGTATAAGCTGGCTTCAGCACACTCTGCATAGATACATTAAAAACTAACAAGTCCAAGACAGAATGTCTTGTGGTGTGTTTAACATGACCCCTTGTGAGGGGAAAGTGGCAAGTGGCAAGCATTCTTTTATATTCCATGATCATTAGAAGCCTTTCTTTAAAAAAAAAAATAAATAGAAACTTCACTTAAAAATTTGTATTTTTTTCTCCCCACATTAGCTCCCCTCCCCCATTAAACAACAACAACAACTTTTAATAAATGTGCTCAGTAAAGCAGACCTAATTTTCACATTGGCCAGGTCCAAAATTGTCTCATTTTGCATCCTGAATCTATAACTTCTCTGTCAGGATCAGCATTCTGAAATCATGGTTAGTCATTGCATTTATCAGAGTTCTTGCTTCTTTACAATGTTATTGTGTAAATTCCATTTCTGCTCAATTCAGTCAGTTCAGTTCACAAAATTCTTATCAGTTTTCTAATAAGGAACCCTTCTATCTATTTCCTTCTCCCTGAATAATTCTCACATCCTAGCCTCACCCCCAAGGAAAAATGATAATTCATAAAGATAAAGAGGTAGATCAGGGGCCCAGATTATATTTGGAAAGACACTGACACAGAGGAGAGTAAACAGTATAGTAAGATGCCCATATACTATGCCATGTGAGGACTGTGTAAAAGAATGGCAGATATTTATCCTGGAGAAGAGATTAGTATATAAATGAGAAGGAGGTGACAGGAGGCAGGGAGGAATTAGCATTATAGTTACTTCGAGTATTTGAAGTAAGATTGTGTGGAACTAGATTTAGAATTTTCCTGTTTGGGGTTTATGGGGTGCTCAGGGAGGGCTAGCATCTCTGGAGTGAGGACTTGCTGAGCCCTTTTCAGGGCTGCTCATCTACCTTTGGTGTCCACCTTCACCCAACTCTCACCTGTGTCTCCAAGAAGCTGTAGCATGTGCAGTAGTCACATGGGCTAAACCAGGTGGAGGCTAACCAACAGGTCTCAAACCTATCGGTGAGTTAGGGGAATATCTACCCCCAAACATGTGAAAATTTCCCCTTGTAGTACTGGTAGATGAAGACAATTTGTTCCAAAGGCCATGAAGGTGGCTGAAGCAGGCACTGTGGAGTGCTTAGAGCTTGGTCAGATGTGGAAGATGCTACAGCCATCCACTGCATCTCAGTCTA
The DNA here is from genome assembly GCF_900497805.2 of Vombatus ursinus. Classification (NCBI taxonomy): domain Eukaryota; kingdom Metazoa; phylum Chordata; class Mammalia; order Diprotodontia; family Vombatidae; genus Vombatus; species Vombatus ursinus. The sequence continues at coordinate 2,915,827 of NW_020950062.1, read as the reverse complement.
TCAGCAGTTGTCCTGACTTTTGTCTTGCAACTGGACTTCAATGAGAAAGTGAGGCTGATGACTTTGTGCAACTCTGCCTCACTTAAATCCAATTCACATGCAAGTCAAGACATCACTTAGAATGTCATTGATCCTCTTAGAAAACAAAGGACAAACAAGAACAAGAAGATGGCACAACTAGGAAAAGTAGGTATAGATTTTAGTTTGTTGTAAGGAAAAGTTTCTTAAAAATGAGAATTGTTCAAAAGTGGAATGGACTACCTTTTTTTTCTTTTAGTCATTAAATATTTTTTCCAATCATGTATAAAAACAATTTTTAACATTCTTTTTAAAAAGAAAATTGAGTTCCAAATTCTCTGCCATTTTCACAGCGAGTTCAGTTCTTCCAAGGTGGTATGATCTAAGAAAGGGTGGGCTCACTGCTCTCCTACCCTGTACTCTGGTCTGTGAGCAGCTACAAATACTCTTTTCCACCTTGGAATTGCAACCAGCTTCCCAGTTCCCTTATGGCCATAGACTGTAGTTTGCTAGTGCTCTTCCTCCTCTTGGGACTGTAGATGGGAAATGCAAGAGTCCTGCACCCAGTGCCAACAAAGGGTCCCCAGTAATCTCCTGACCAGTTGTTCAATCCCCTCGCCATCCCTGGGGATGAGCTCCAAAGACCACTACAGACGCACATGACCCCAAGGCATGGCCTGCCTTGGTCTCACCCCAATGAGACAGACCTTTCTCGCTGACCTTCTTTGTTGACTTGGGCTGGAAAATTGTTTCATCCTGTCCTTTTGTTGGTTCTAGAATTCCTTCTGGGGCATTGTTTCAAAGTTGCTTGGACAAGAATTTGGGAGAGCTCAGGGGCTTTTGTTCTGCCATTTTGGAATGGACAACTTTGGAAGACAATTGAGGCTCTTCTTTATTAGAGGTCTTCAAGCAGAGACTGGATAATCACTCATACGAAATGTCCTGGTGGGAATTCCTGTTCAAGATTAAATTATGTGAACTCTGAGATCCCTTCCAGCTCTGAGATTCAATTCAATTCAATTCAAAATTCTAATGACCCTCTTAGAACATGAGGCTATAATTTAAAGTAGTACCTTGGGGATGATTCTCCACCTGACAATTAAAAGAATAGTGGCTATGACCATGAATTCACTGAGTACTCATTATCAAAGACAATACTTGCAACACAACTAGTAATGCACATGTCATCACAGATATATACATATAATGCATATTGGTTTTAAAAATCAACTTAAAATAGTCCTTCATCAGCAATGGGTTGCTAAGACTGATAAGTAACTCTAGGGCCACTACCAATGGAAAGGTACCCACCTTAACAACTCTAAAAGTATTCACCTACATAGTTGTCAGCATGAACAGAACAATAAAACACTTTACATTTGTGTAGCACGTTAAAGCTTACAAAACACTTTGCCACATGATCTTATGAGTTCCCCATGACAACCCTTTAGGTAGGTATTTCACATTTTTAGACATGAGGCTCTGAAAAGTTAGGTGAGTTAGCCATGGTCACACAACCAGAAAAAGTAGTAGAGGGATAATCAAGGTTTCTTCTGACTCCAGGCCTATAATTCTTTTTTCTACAGTGCTTTTTCAGAGCATCAAGCTTAGAAGAGAGCTCTGCAGCCATCTAGCCCAACTCTTGCCCTAAAAATGAATGTCCTAAAGAACATTCCTAGTGAGCAACCAATTTATATTTTGCTTGAAGGAGATGCCCTGTAGTTCTAACACTATGATCTTCTCATTGAAGCCTACTACCTCTATAGGCATTTCATTCCATTTTGGAATAGCAGTATTTCTTCAACACTTATGATGTACCAGGTATAGTACTAAGGACTGGACATGTAAAGAAAGAAAAAAATAACTTCCTTGCCTCAAAGAGCTAATATTTTAATGAAGGAGATAGTATGCAAATAATTACATATATACACAACATATTTATATATCAATATCTACACTTGTAAACTCTCTAGATTGTACTAGGGGTATAAGCAATGGACTTGGAGTCAAGAAGACCTGAGTTCAAATCCACCTTACTAGCTATTTGATGTTAGTTATTTAATCTCTCTGTGCCTCAGCTTCTTCATTTATAAAATAAAGGTAATAATAGCACTTATTTCACAGGTGTATTATGAAGATCAAATGAGGTAATATGAATAGCTATTTGTAAACCTTACAGTATTATCTTTATAAATTATTATATATATATATATATATATATATGTATACAGGATAAATGAGAGTCAATCTCAGAGGGAAGGCACTGGGGGAAAAGTAAGAAATGGGAAAGGCCTCTCGAAGAAGGTGGTATCTAAGCTGAATCTTGAAAGAAGCCAGTAAAGCCTTGGAATTGTTAGGAAAATTTTCTTTTCTACTCACTGTTCCTACTTCTGCATCACACAGCTTTCCTAGATTGCCTAGAAGCAATATGCAAGAACACGCCCTTAAGCTATTTTGAGGGAGTTCACAAAATAGAGAGAATCTATCCAAATGCAAACAAAGGTAGACTTTATCCAGAGTGTGAAAGGACAGGGTTTTCAGCCACACCTGCCCATGGGGAGAAGGATTCTGTAAACTGTGGGATTGTTTAATACATGTCGATATAAATATACCCCTACATTCTAATTTAGCATAAACTGGACAGGGAGGTGCCTAGAAATGAATGATTCAAGCCAAGTGAATTTATTCTTCATTTTTCCAGTCTTGCAATGTCATTTCCCACGAATACTGCCTTTCAAAGATCATTCTTCTGGAATTGGCATTGGTACAATGAATGAAACAAATTATTGTTCCTGGAAATAAGTACACATGAAATGGGAGGAATGGGTGGTTTGTAGATGGTATTGGTGTCCGTTTTCATTTACAGGAAACTTCTTATGTGTTGTTTGTTTGTTTGTTTTTTTCCATTCTGAATCCATAGCAATAATGCTTTGAAAGACTCAATGGGAAAAAATGACATTGTGAGAAATTAGAAATATGTTCTTCAGGAATATTTGAAGGTGAAAACCTAATATTGTTACATGGTGGCCACAGAGTGTTTTTCTTATTGTTGAATTGTTTCAGTCATTTCCTACTCTTTCTGGCCCCATTTGGGGAAGATGAGCATGCCTGGTTCCAAGCCCAGTTTTCCATCCACTGTGCAGTGGATAAAGTTCCAGGACTGGACTTCGGAAGATCTAATTTCAAATCTGGCCTCAGACACTTATTAACTGTGTGACCATGAGCAAGTCTCTTAACCCTGCTTGCCTCAGTTTCGTCATCTGTAGAATGACCTGGAGAAGGAAACGGCAAGCCACTCCAGTATCTTTACCAAGAAAACCACAAGTGGGTTCACAAAGAGTCAGACATGAGTGAAATGACTGAACAACAGAGCGTTTAGGATATTAGAATATAGCCCTTTATTAATTCAGATCCTCCATATCAAGAAGGGATCCTTTGAGTAAGAATTTATCTTTATATTTGCATTTGGTTAAAAAAAAAGTGATAAGCACTTAATACTGTTAATAAAATCTCCAGGAAGATGTTTAATGTACTTAAAGCAAAAAACTTTTCAAGTTACTATGAACAAGTGTGAATTTCCATTGATACATATCACTTCTTCCAGGACATCCACTTGGTATCATTCCATATTAGTTTGTATAGCTGTTTATACCTGAAAATAAACAAAACACTTTTAAATAGTAAATGCCTGTCATATAAGCTAAATCATACATATATCTTGGTGATTTAACTTTCTGATTTAATTTTTTAAATTAGATCTAATAATCTTTTTCCATGAAAATTTGGGTTTTCATTCCCCCAAATAACTTGAGATTGCAATGCAAGATGTGCAATTTCCAGAGAGAGTGACTGTGCAAGAATAGTTTTCTTTCTACATTGGAGGTTAAGGGAATAAAAAGAAAAGAAAAGTTTTAGGACAGAATTGTGTCTGAGTCAAGTAGGAGCAGACTTTGAGGGGAGGAAGTGAGGATCCTGTACCTGGGGACTGGTATTGATTCTTGCTGATGGGGGGGGTGGAAGGGCACTGTCTGGGGAACCAAGTGAGAAAGGGGGCTTTCTCTCATCAGTGCTTTCCTTAGCTTTGAGACAATGGCAAGAGTTTTGAGCCTTAGAATTAATTTTGAGGAAAAGAAAAGATACCAGATACCCCCTGCTAACAAATTAATAAAGCCATTTGCCTCAAATGTTTGCCTCCCCAGCCTGCAATCAATGTAGTGAAATGAGAGGAGGATATTTTTTTGGAGGGGACGTACATCTGTTATCAGGGGGCAGCTAGGTTTCACAGTCAATAGAGCCCCAGACCTGAAGTCAGGAATACCTGAGTTCAAACTCGGTCTCAGGCACTTGCTAGCTATGTGACCCTGGGCAAGTCACTTAATCATGTTTGCCTCAGTTTTCTCATTTGTAAAATGAGCCAGAGAAGGAAATGGTAAACTACTCCAGTATCTTTGCCAAGAAAACCCAAAATGTGGCCAGGAAGACTTAGACAGGACTGAAAGGAAAGAATGACTGTTGTCGTGCTTTTGGTTAGTTTTTGGATTCTGAAGTACTGTACAAGAAAGCCCGGAGTCCAAAACTGAATTAACAAAGATAAATTAATGCTCTCTAGCTTTGTTTAGGGGAAATACAATAAAGACTGGGCATACAGAAGGGTGAAAATAGGTTCCTTAGGGGCCCTTGGGTGGAATTGTCCAGGAAACGGACAAAATCCTATGGGTTTGTATAGGACTCTTACCTGGGAGAAGGAGAGACAGTCATTGAGGGGATGCAGTATGAGTCCTGGACTTGCTGGTGAGGGGAGTTTGGCTTTGGGATTGACTGAGTGGGAAAGGGGGCTTTCTCCCATTAATGCAAACCTTAACTTTGAGATGGTGACAGAGATTTTGGGTCTTCTTAGTGAATCCTCCTTTAGTAAGCTAGGGAGGCTACTAAGGTCCTTATAATGGACTTTCTCAAGTCTATCCAACAATCTCAGCTGAAGAACCCCTCCTCTCATTGTATGCATGTATGTGTGCATATGACAGATCTGAGATCCTGTGAGGATCCTATATACTAATTCAGTTTCATCATTCTATGATTCCAGTGTTATGACTAATTGGTCTCTTGATGATAGCTCACATCTCTATAGCACTTTGCAGCTTACCATCTATAGTATTATATTGTACTCGAAGCCTTTTCTGATACCCCTAGCTGCTACCCCTGATACCCCTGCCCTCCTCACCATCACCTTATACCATTTTGTATATATACTTATATGCACTTTCATTTTTACCTGAAAGAATATAAGGGATCAGAGACTTTTATTTTCTTATCCCTGTCCTCATCCCCAAGCACAGTGCCTAGCACATATAAGAGCTTAATAAATATTTGTTAATTGATTGATCTATTGGTTACCTAAAAGCATCTTCCTTCCAACAACTATGTGAGGTGACCCAAGTATTGTGACCATCACCCACCCCAAAAAGATCCGAGATTTCATGTGTTAGTGGGCTTTGTTTTTGTTTTCTTAATGATCAGTCTAGGTACTGCTAAGGGGATTTTTTTTTTCCCAAAAGTATGACCATTAATTTCACAGAAGAAGAAAGTGTCCAGCTCCTGAAACGAAAGAGTTCAAGGCAATGATCTGGCTTGAAAGTCTTTGTAAAGCCAGAGAAGGATCTCCATTGTCAAACCAGACAGTTTACTAATTAACAAGTAGTAGTAACATCCTTGTGTGAAGTCAGGGGTGGGCTGTCAATGTGTGGATCCCCCAAAAGAGAGACTGATTTTCCTCTGGGATACAAATAACCTCTGAGGCATCTACTCTTAAACACTGCCTCTAACCATCTGATTCATAATCCTCACAGTGGGGGAGCTTTTATTAACAACTGAATAGGGTGGTTAGCCAGCAATTGGACTTTTAACCACTGGATTTTAGCTTCAAAGTTAAAGGTCTCCATTAGGAAGATTAGAGGTCCACTCCAAACACTGCTGGAGCTGGGTCTGCCTTGAAGTTTCTGAGTACAAGCAACACTATTAGTCTGTCACTGTCTTTATAAACCATCTGGAAATCAGGAAATTGAACTAGGATCTTCCATTGTGCTAAGACAGAAATAAAATAAGATGGACTGAATGAAATTGGGCACTATACACCCTGCTCAAATGGCTGATGTTGCAGTAGAAAGAATGTATGCTGGATTTGGAGAGACCTGGATTTGAATCCTGACTCTGCTGGTAGCTTAGCTGTGCCATCTTGGACAAGTCACTTAAATTCTCTGAGCATTAGTGTTCCCTTATGTAAAATGGAAATAATAATACCTGCACTGTCCATGTCACAAGATTGTAGTTAAAAATGCCCTTTGTAAACCTTGGAGTGTTATAGCAAAGTGAGTTATTATTATAAGTGGGAGGAAAATTTCAGCAACCACCAGGGAATGATGGATAATAGAAGTCACAGGGCAGAGCCGATTCTCTTGAATATGGAAGTAATTTCTGTAACTGCTGCTCCGTGGCATTTGTGTCCACTTGGAACTCCCCAGTGAAAGCTCCAAGTTTCATATGAGAAGGAAATGGAAGAAGGGTACTTTTAGAGAGAATAAAAAACCTAATTGCTGAGAATAATTATGCTAACAACTCTAGGAAGCCCACAACTATTTGTGGTTTAGGGATACAGGGACAGAATAGAAAAAAAAAAACAACATAGATATAATCCTTCCAAATTTATCAGAATCACTATTTTTTAACCTCATCCTCAAATTTTCCAGCCCATCCCCTTCCATCACCCCCAAACTGGAAGACCATTTCTCTTCCCTTTTCTTGCTCTCTTAGAGGTGTTAATGGACAGGGAAAAACATGATGGTGTGTGGGGGAAGGGACAGAGGGGAGCAACCAGGAATAACGAGAAGGGAAGCAGACTGCTTAATCCATACTTTTGAAAACTATGATCTGAGAGATAAATAGGATGCAAACTTAGAAAAAATAACAGTAAGTCCCACTTTACAGAATAAATAACAAAGTCACGGGACTCACAAGTCCAGTAAGTAGTTCAGGCTAAAGATAAAAGCAAATTCAAATAAATCTATCCAAATTAATGAATTATCAGTCCTTTCTATGTTGTGGGGAAACTGGGGATGATTTGAAACCATTATGATAATTCGTTGAAATTGAGTTTAGGAATTAACAATCATTGAATTCCCACAGTACCCAGACTGAGAACAGTCCTCTCTGTTTCCTCATCTGTAAAATAGAACTTCATCCCATTTTACCTGGACTATTGCAACAGCTTTTTAATTCATCTCCTTGCCTCAATTGTCTCCCCATGCCAATCTGTCTTCTATACAGCTGTCAAAGGGAGTTTCCTAAACCATGAGTCTGACCATATTACCCTTCAAGCCCTCTCCTTTCCCAATAAACTCCAGTGCCTCTTTAATAATCTTTAGGATGAAGCATAAACTCCTGTTTGACAGTTAAAACTCTTTCCAACATATAAACAGTGCTGTCTTTACAGTTGCTTTCATATTGTTCCACTCAACATATACTGTTCAGGCCTCTTTGTAATTCCTCATATAGGATGGTTCATTTCCTATCTTTATAATTTTACATTGGTTATCCCTTATGCCTGAACTGCTTTCTCTCCTTACTTCCATCTCTGAGATTCACTGGCATCTTTCAAAACTCAGCTCAGATGTCACCTTCTGCAGGAGGTATTACCTATCCTTAGGTATTAGTGCCTTCCCTTCTCAGATTGCCGTACAACCTCTCTATATGTATCTTACATGTACCTGTCTATGTACATGCTGTTTTCTCCATTAGAGTGTCAGCTTCTAGATCAAGGACTACTTTTAATTTATCTTTATTTCTCCAGCACTTAACACAGTTTCATTGTTCAGTTGTTTAAGTCATGTCCAACTCTTTGTGACCTCATTTGGGGTTTTTCTTGGCAAAGATGCTGAAGTGGTTTGCCATTTCCTTCTCCAGATCATTTTCTAGATGAGGAAACTGAGGCAAACAGGGTTAAGTTACTTGCCCAGGATCACAGTTAGTAAATGTCTGAGGCCAAATTTGAACTCTGGAAGATGAATTTTCCAGACTCAAGACCCAGTACTCTATGCCCTGGGCAACCTAGCTGCCTTGTTAGCACAGTATGTGGAAGATAATGAAAACTTAAAATATGGTTGTTGATGGATTGACCATGGGTCTGACCCAATTTGCCATCTTATGTATTATGAACATTCAAAAGTTTATATCAAAGCATTATTTGAGAATAACAGGCAAAGAAGACTCATGTTCCTGAATTCAATTCTGGCCTCAGACACTTACTAGCTGTGTGGCTCTGGGCAAGTAATTTAACCCTGTTTGCCTCAGTTTCCTCATCTGTAAAATGGGCTGGAGAAGGAAATGGCAAATCTCTCCAGTATCTTTGACAAGAATACCCCAAATAAGGTCATAGTCAGACACAACTGAAATGATCGAACATCAAAACACTTGGATAGTATGCTTGCCTCTAAAATGGGTATAATAATACTTATGCCATTATACCTTTCTGGATCTATGAGATCTCATTATTGGGAAGACTTCCTACAACAGTGCAAATTATAACCCATCTACATTTTCTTATCCTGAGCACTTTTTGCCCATGTATTCTAATAAATCCACCATAGAAGTTTCAACTAATGAACTAGGGGCTCTCCTTTTAATCCCTTAACATTCAGTGAATTCTGATGAACCACATTGTCTGTCCAGCAGTTCTTTCTTGATCCTGCAACATAATTGACTCACCTGATTTTCCAGTCACACTTCTTTGAAGATATCCTTTATGCCCCAATACAATTTTTCACTGGTAACACATTGAAAGCTCCTTTGGGCTTACTGTACAAGCCTCCATTGCCTGGGGTACTCCATAATTGTAGTACTCCATAACATCGTATGCCATAACACTACTCGAAGAATATTTGATGTAAAAGATGGACCATTTTTGAGGGAGAAATTTGAGGATTCCTAATACATTGACAAGTCAACAAACATTTATTAAGCACTTAATGTGCTTGAGCAATGGGGATACAAATAGAAGCAAAAAGAAAGACAGTTCCTGACCTCAGGTAGCTTACTTTCTAGTGGAAGAAGACAACACACAAAAGGCATCTGAAAAGGATGGGGCATGGAGAAGAAAGAACCCAGGAGAGTCATAAGCAAGGACTGACCATGGCTGGCCAGGGGCTCCTTTCTTTAAATGCAGTTTTGGGAAGAAATGGTCAATCAGGAGAAGGGAATAAAAGATATTCCAGTATGACAAGACTGAAAGCATGGAGGGATCTTCCAGTATGAGAATGCTGCATCAGTGTGGTTCCATAGGCACCTTCCAGGAGACCATGGTGGAGAATGAAGTCTGGAGGACAAAGAGTGGGTCTCAGATGTCGTGCCAACAAACGGTCATTGATTTCACATTGTACAGTTTCCAAAGAGCAAACCAGCCTTCTCCGATCCTGTTCAATTTTTGGCCTAGGTCATTATCTAATCACTACCTAACCCAGATTTATGGACTTATGCCAGCTTTGTGGATGATCCATACGATTATATATCTTAATTCATAGCCAGAAGGGAACTTAAAGATAATCTAGTGTAATGTTTCTCAATCTTTTTGGTCTCAGGCGCCCTTTATACTTATAATAATTATTGAGCATCCCAAAGAGCTTTTGTTTATGTAGTATACTATATATAATGATATAATGCATGTATATGTGTATGTGTATATGTATGTGTATATATGTATATATGATGTATGTATATAATACATGTATATGTATGTGTATGTATGTATATACATACACATATACATACATTGTATATCTGTTATAATGAAAACTTTAAAAAATTATTTGACATTAATCCATTAAAATAGAACAATAATAAACACAATCCATGTTCAAATAAATATTTTTATGAAAAATATCTTTCCCCCCAAATAGTGAAAAGAGTGGCATTATTTTATATCTGTTTTTGCAAATCTCTTCAGTATCTGACTTGAATAAAAGACAGGTGGATTCTCATATCTGCTTCTGCATTCAAATTGTTGTGATAAGTCCTTTTGGTTGAAGTGTATGAAGAAAATCCAACCTCACACAGATTAGTAGTTGGAAAAGAGAGGAACATTATTATAACAATGGTTTTGACCTTGTGGCCACCCAAAAGGGTCTCAGGGACCTCCAGGAGTCCACAGACCATACTTCAAGAACCACTGATCTAGCCTAACTTTCCCATTTTCCAAATGAGAAAACTGAGATATAGGGAGATTAAGTAATTATCCAAGGTCTCACAAGCTGTAAATGACAGAACCAGGATCCAAACCCAGATGTTCTGATTCTGACTCCATCATGCTATCTACTAGACCACTCACACTGAAAATGTAACAATCAACTCCTATATAGGTTCTATCACATTCCTTGGAAAAGATGTATGGAAAAAAGTATGGAAAAGATATTCCTAGGGTGATAGGTTTATAGACTTAGAGCTACAAAGGATGTTAGAGGTCAGTTAGTCTAATCCCTTCATTTTAGAGGAAACTAAGATTTATTTAGTTTAATTAATTTACTCAGGCTCACCTAGTTAATGTTTGAGGTGAGATTGCAACATGTCTTCCTGATTTCAAGGCCAGAATATTATCCATAGTTTTAGGATGGGGATAGAAAAAATATGGTAGGTCTCTAAACGTATTCCACTGGGTTATTATAGAATATCAAGAAATAATCTTTTTATTCAAGATAGAAGAGAAAAATAATAATAATAGTTAGCATATATAAAGTGCTTTAGGGTTTACAAATATGGTCTCATCTGATCTTCACAACAACCTGGCAGGGTATGTGCTGTTATTATCCCCATTTTAAAGATGAGGAAACAGAGTTTGAGAAAGGTTATGTAACTTTCTCAGAATCACATAACTAGTGTCTGAGTCAGGATTTCAACACAGATTTCCTGACTCCATGTCCAACATTTTCTCTACTTTTCCATCTATCCACTTCAGAAAAGTCTAAATAGATTAAGAGCTGGATGGAGGGGTGTGATGGAACCTTTAGGAAAATCACTTATTGAATTTTCATCGTGGACATTCACACTTCAGAAATACGCCAATATCACAAATCAGGGCTTGTTTATTGTTCAAATGACTGTCTAGACTTGAGAAGGGATAGAGAAAGTGGTGATGAAAGTTGTACATATTCCTTCCCACCTCTACCCTTTGATAAATGGGTGGCTAAACATTTTCCACCATACCACTGGCTGGAAGGGACCTTCTGGATTGTCTAATCCAACCTCTTCATTTTACAGATGAAAAAACTAGGCCCAAAATGGAAATAAGACTGCACAGTAACTGGCAAACCCGTGATTTGAACCCAGTTTCTCAGATTCTGGATCCTCAACCCTTTGGGCTGAACCATCCTTTAATTACAAGCTAAACACCAACTGTAACAATATCTGAAATACAATAGGTAAGAAAAACATTTCCTGCCAATAAAGGGAAGGAGAAAGTATTATTCAGTATATAAATTAAACCAGTTAGTTGGACACCAGCTATAATCCTTGATCTATTAATCTCTATAACATTCTCAGTATGTTTTTTTTTAATCACTGTAGGGCTTCACAGAAGTATAATTCATGTAGATCATTAGCAGATTAACTGCTCCAAGGACAAATGGGAGAAAAGGAGGGGAGGAGGAGAGAGGGACATTTTCCTTACAGCAGTGAAACCTTAATATGCTGTTATGAAAGTAAATTGACTTTATTGTTCCTTTCCGCCACAATTTGGGATTGCTGAAGTTCAGCAAACTTTCTGCAAGTTTCCAAGCCCTCTAATTGAAGAAAATATTAACTAAACCAAAGAATTGACCCATTGCTCCAAGGCCAGTGAAAAGAAATGAAATAATATAAAATAAAATCGGTGAACTTAAGGGTCACGATTGAGCCGATAGAAGAGGGTGAGAGTTGTGGACCTGGAGAAAAAAAGATTCTAGGAGGAATCAATTGCTTCACTTCTCCACCACCACACAAAGAAAAGAAGAGTTTGTTTACTTACTGCTGAATGAAACTTCAGGTCTACATACATCAGGAGGAAGTGTGCTTTAGATTTCAGTTGTCTGGAAATACTGAAGCCCAGAAAGAAGATCTTCACAATTTTCTTGAAGAACAAGTTTCAATTCCTTCCTATAACTCTGTGCTTCTTTGGGTGAAGCAGACATCATAGGGACAGAGATGCATCTTATGGAAAGGCAGGCTTTCTCAAGTATCTCCAGAACTTCCCTTTTAAAAATCAAAAAAGGTCATGCATTTATGCCATTATAATAATCCATTGTACAGAAATACTAATAGCTAACATTTATATGGTATTTTAAAGTTTGCAAAGCATTCTACATCTAACTCATTTCATCCTTGCAATAGCCTTGTGAGTTAGGTGCTATTATAACTTTGTTGTTGTTGTTTAGTTGTTTTCAGTCATGTCTGGCTCTTTGTGACCCCATTTGGAGTTTTCTCGGCAGAGATTCTAGAGTGGTTTTCTATTTCCTTCTCCAGCTCATTTTATAAATGAGGAAACTGAGGCAAACAGGGGTAAGTGACTTGCCCACAGTCACACAGCTAATAAGGGTCTGAAGCCAAATTTGAACTCTGATCTTCTTAACTCCAGAACCATTGCTCTATTCCCTGCGTCACCTGAGGGCCAGAATTTACAGGTGATAAAACTGAGGCACAGAGACAGTTTAGTAATTTGTCCAGTGTCATACAGCTAGGAAGCATCTGAGGCTGGATTTGAACTCAGCTCTTTCTGGCTCCAAGTTCTATACTTTATCCACTGTACTACTTAATTGCATGAAGTATTATAAGACAAGTCATCAGTGTTACACTTTATAACCAGTTGGGAATTTTGAGCCCAGATATCTCCATTCCTGTCTTTTACTCACAGAAGATAAGAACAGATCATTCTTAAAAACATCTGAAACAAAATACATCTTGGTGTCGAAGGGGTTGTCCTCACATCCTAGGTCAGCCCTTGAGAAATTATGCTGAAGTTTGGGAAAGTTTTGGAGGTTCTCTTTCTAGTCTCAGTCAAACTGCTCTGGTCTCCCAGCAGCCTCATGAACATCTTGTAAGAGCCAAGGGTTTGTGAAGGGTTCTGGGTCTTTTGACTCAAAGTGCTCTGTGAACTCCAGCAGAGAGGCAGGCACTGGGGTCTAGTCTGGAGAAGGCTAAATTAATGGACAACAGTCTGAGGGTTCATTTTATTCTCAGCTCTAGGTCTAAGTGACTTTTGAGAAGTTCCTAAAATCTTCAGTGCCTCCATATTTGCACCTGAGAAACAAGGGACTTCATCCTCTCTCCCTCCTCGAATCTGAATGTTTTATCCTAATCCTGACTCAAGACATTATATGCTCTTATTGCTTGGTTTTGTTTATTCTTGCTTGGAGCCATGCTATGAGCCTGTCTACGTCAGTCATTTGTTCTTTGTTTCAACTTTATCTCCTCTTTTTTCTTTTAAAATAACAGAACAAGCTGGAAAATTGAACATTTACTGATTTGCCTGCATGCAACATCAATGCAATACTAATCACAAATATACCAATGATAAATAAAGCAACTAATCATTGTTATTCTTAATATGTATGCATAGATTACATATTTACTGTATATTTATATGCATATATGTATGTGTGCATGTGTTATTCAGTAGGAGAACAGAATAGATATTTATGTCCTGGGAAAAGATTTCATGGGAACTGTTTCTTTGGAAAGTCCCTCCACTGGTGCAGATCACAACTCCTCTTTAGCTCATAGTCTTAGAGTTTCATGAAGTAATAAATAGTATCTGAAGCAGTCTATGATTTAAAGCAAATAGATCACGATACAATATGAGGGGACCAGAGCAAGGCAGTGTCAAAGGTTGATCAGATTGGTTCAGTACTGAGGTAAGAGACATGGTGTCAAGCTTAATAAAATATTTCTCTAGTGTGACATATTCAATTATTTCTTGGTTGGCATGGTCCTATGTCAGCCCTGCCCTCCAGCTTCTGCTACAGTCCTTTCACTTGGAGACCTCCAGCATCTCCAAGCATCTTTATTGGTTTTTATAACATCAACTAATATTATATATGAGAGAGTAGATATTAATATAGATATTAATAATAGCTGATGCATGGTGTTTTAAGTTTTGAAAAATAATATACTACATATATTCTAATATGTTATATTAGTTTATGCTATACTACAAAATAATATATGAGATAATATCATATGCATATATCTATATAATATATAATATTGCCTTATTTTAGCTTTCACTCCTATCCTGTGAAGTGGGTATGGTTACATATAGGTTGGGTATGATTATGTATAGTTGCCCTCAACCTGGATGAGTTAACCTATAGGCCTCAAACCCATTGGTGAGTTAAGGGAATGTCTACCACAAGCAGATTCTAGAACAATGCCTGCATGGAAGATGAGAACAATTTGTTGCAAGAGTTACAAAGGCAGCTGAAGGGGAGCTGTGGAGTGCTTAGATTCTGGTCACATTGAAGATGCCAAAGTTACCCACTGGCCCCTGGGCCATCGCCAGTCAGATTTGACTTTTGTCCTGCCACTGGACTTCAGCGACTCCAGAAGAAAGGGCGAGGCTGACAATTTTGTGCAGCTCTGCCTCACTCAAATTTGATTAACATACAAAAGTCAAGACATCACCTGTGATATCATTGGTGCTCTGGGAAATGAAGGATGAACAATGATTACATATAAGCATAATAATGATTTCTATTTTACAGATAAAAAAATGAACTTGAAAAATAGTTTAAATGACTCACTCAAGGTCATACAGCTAATAAGTGTCAGAGATGAGATTCTAATCATCTTCCTGCATCCAAATTCAGCACTTTATCCACTATTCTCTGATGAGTGGGGTGCAAGGAGTGACCTGAAGGGGGGTCAGTAATTTCTTTATTTCTTTAATAGGTCTTTTATCATCTTCTCAATTAATCAACAGGCATTTATTAATTTAATTTTAATTATTAATTAATTTAAGGCATTGTTCTAGACATTGGAAATACAAAAAAAAATACCTGCTAGATTTTTTTTGTTGTTGTTCTTTCCATGAGATAATTGATTGGAAAAATGTTTCTTGGCATTTTGAGGATCTTTCAAAATTTGGTGTCAAATGTCTGATCACTCCAAAACCAAAGATGCAGGATGACTTTGCAAAATCAACAAAGGCACAAAGAAATTTGAAATGTCAAATAAGTATTCTTAACTTTTTTCAGGAAAGTTCCCACGCTCTTCATCAAGAAATGCTTATCTCTGACAAAAATTCAACTGCTTTATGAGGGCAACTACTAATATGAAATAATGAATTGGGAGTTCCCTAACAAATGCGTTGGTAGGGGTGAGCATATTCTCAACATAAGGCATTGTTAATAAATGATTTTTCATTCCAATTGTGCTCAGAGTTTACAGACCAAGCCTATTGGAGAGAGAGAGAGAGAGAGAGAGAGAGAGAGAGAGAGAGAGAGAGAGAGAGAGAGAGAGATGAGCTATTCAATTCAACTTTATTCCTTTGTTAACATTAACTGTGGATCACTGTGCTTTTCTTTATTTGGGGGAATTTATGCCTGAAACAACACGAGGCTTTCACCATGACAACATAATATCCACAGAAGGCAACAGATAGATTGTCAAACTAGCAAAAAATATTGAAGTTAATCTTTCCTACCCTTCACAGTTACAAATGACTCCATCTGCTAAAACTGGGGTAGGATTTCTGATAGCTAAGATGGGGCAAAATTGTCACAGCATAAACCAAGACTTCCCCAGAGTGATAATTCATAAGAGTTTTGTCTGGTTTCACTGTGAGATTTAAATTTTCACACTTTCTCCCATTGATTAAGAATTTCATACTCTTTAAAATAGTACCAACATTAGTAATGGTTCCACTGTACAAGATAAAGCCCATTTCTAAAATCAGAAAAAACTGTGAACTTGGCATAAGAAAATTCCACTCATGTTACTGACTTCCGTTTAGAGAAGCTGGCTATACACTCATCTTTAGCTGCTGCTGCTTTTGAGGATTTGTCTGCCGAAATACTGGGAAGAGCCAGGAAAAACAGCTGTCTCTATCCAAAAACATATGTCTATCTGGTGGTTGAGTAAGCCAGAGAGCTTTAAAATAAGCCTTCGATTTTATACTTTTCCTCTTTTTTTTTCTGGAATATTTTATTAAAAGGCAGTGACAAAACTTTTAGAAAGAAAGAAAATATAATGTACCTGTGGAAGAATGTCTAAAAGCATAGGCAACAAGTCTGAGAATGCATTTATTGAAACCTGAAATATCTGCCTACTTTGTACTTGATACTAATTCTTATAAAAAGTTGGTTATATCCTTCAGGGGGAAAAAAAAAAAATATATATATATATATATATATACACATATACATATATATACACATATATGTACATACACACAATACATATACATACACCTACACACATATATTTATGCACATATGTGTGTATATGTGTATACACATATACATCATTTCTATATATACATACATATATGCAGTATACATATGTACTTCTTTCTGTTCAATCTTTTCAGTTGTATCCGACTCTTTGTAACCCTATTTGGGATTTTCTTGGCAAAGATACTAAAGTGGTTTGCCACTTCCTTCTCTAGTTCATTTTACAGAAGAAGAAACTGAGGCAAAAAGGATTAAGTGACTTTCCCAGGGTCACAGAGCTGGATTTGAGCTCAGGTCCTCCTGATTCCATGCCCAGTACTCTCTATCCAGTGCATCACCTAGCTTCTCCATGTAGATGTACACATATACATAAAAATCAGTATTTGTAAGGTGAAGGATATTAAAACATAATGGAGAAAGGAACTAGCACAGATGAGTACAAAAAGACTTAGGGGTGCATTTTTTAGCAATATTTAAGGGTTTGAAGAATTGCCATGTAGAAAGCATGTGAAACTTGCTCTGCTTATCTCCAAAGAGCAGAAGTAGGAGCTTTGCCTAGAAGTTGCAAAGAAGTAGTTTTCTTCTGAAACCAAACACATTGGATATTACGTAAATCTTTGAGGAACAGTACATTTTTCCAAGTCTAGCCTTGACTCTAGTCCACAGGTTTTCAATGGGCTTTAAACCAAGCAATTTTCTAGCCCAGTGAAGCATTTTTTTCTCCTCCATTTCTTAAATATATTTCTTCACTTGTGATATGAGACGTGATTCAGTCATGTTGCAGTATTACATCACATTTCTGCAATCCAGAGCAATTGTACTTCTTGATATAAAAACATATTTATAATAGTTCACTATTCTCTAAGACAAGACTTCCAGACTCATTGGAAGTAAAAGAAAAAAATCTATAAACCTTTTATATTGATGAATTTTTTTCAGTCTATAAAAATGTCCCAGTTATATAGACTCACCCAGACTTCTGACAATGGTTTTGCTATAGACCCTTGAATGGAAAAAAGGGATTTCATGAGTAAAAATTACCTCTTTTCAACCTTCAGTATTCAAGTCTTTGTATTGTCTTGCCAATAGTAAGCATTTTTTTTCTTCATAACACCAGTTAGCGGCTACTTTTTTTTTTTTTAAATTGGTTTTCTTGTTATTTCAAATTCAAGAAGCCTACACTTCTTTGTAATGGAATCTTAGCATCTTCTCCACATGTCTGTATGTGTTTGCACATGTGTATATGCGTGTGTGTGTGAACTATTGTGAATGTGGAAACAACAATCACTGAATGTAGTAACAGATTAGATGGATATAGACACACACACATATATACAGATTTTAGAATTTGTAAGTCTTTGTGCTAGAGAGACAAGTCAATCAATTGCCACACCTTTATTAAGCATCTACTTCTATATGTCATTCATTGTGCTAGTTGCTGACAGTTAAATAGCTTTTGCTGTCAAGACAAAAACAATCTTTACAGACAAATAAATAGATATTAATTGCTCGTGTTTGTGTTGTGCCAAAACAATAATGCCAATATTGTCTAAGTTAGAGATTCAGAGCATTATCAAACTGAACTGCTTACATACGAAATGGTGAAACTATTCATCTGGAGAATGAGAAGGTCAAGAATCTCAAGGGAAATAATTTTTTAAAATGGAATGGAAGATTCCCTAGAAATATTAAATTTCAAAGCATACTTCAAGTCCATAATAAAAGACAAAAATGAAACAGAACTTGCCTTTAAAGAGCTTACATTCTACTGGGAGGTTACACATATACATATACATGTATATAGATATACTCAAAATATTATGCAACATATACATAGTTTTATGCATGATATGTCACATATATATGATACGTATTTGATGCAGTGTGCATATATATGAATATACATATATTCGTGTAATATCAAAGTAATTCCAAAATGAAAGAGGTAATAACTTGGGGGATTTGTAAAACTCCATTATAAAAGGTGACACCTTAGTTGTACTTTAAATGATTTTATGAGGTGGAGGTGAGAGCAATATGTATTCCAGGCATGGGGGAACCACTTTTGCAAAGATGTAGGAGACAGCAGGATGAATAGGCAATAAAATAGTGACAGCTTCCCATGTAGATGTAACCAAACAGCCGTTTCAGGAGATAGAATTTGATCATAGAATCTCAACTTACTTAAAGCTGTCAATGTGTTTCTTTTTTTTTTTAACGAATTCTAAGGCTTATTTTTCCTAAGCATTTTCTAAGGCTTATGGTTTGAAAACTGTCCTGCCTAGAGCCAGAAACTAATTTCTAGGAAAATCTTTCTTTAGAAGCCCACCCCTCCCACCACCCCCACTGGCCCTGCCTCATGGTTCTTTGAAAGTTTATAGGTGGGTTAAAAACATGAAGAGAAGGGGGAACTCACTAGATTTTGTTTGGGAAGAAGAGAGCTGTTTCCATCAAAAAGCAAAATTTTATTCCTAACTCTAGAAAGCCATGTTCCAAGACTCTCCACCCCTCCCTTTATTCAAGGCTCATTTCGCATTCATTTTCAGTTACCTTCAATTTAAATGCTCAAATAGGCTCCAAGAGAATATAAATTTTGTCTAATCCTATAAAGCAAAAGCCAAATATATATTTCATTCTCATTTAAAAATTCAGTTTGACATCTGAGCCTTCCTTGGCACTCTCAGGTCTCCTTTGCTGAGCCCATTTCTCTATCAGAAGCAATACTGAAGAAAAAAAAAAAGACGGTCTAGGGCTAAGCCATGGCTGGGAGAACTTGAGCAACATAGACAATGAATTCAAGTACCTCTAGCTAAATAATTGGCCTAACTTACTGGGGACTGTCTATTTCTCCTTCCTAGATCCACTGACCAGTCTCTGAATAAGGGTTCTGTTTATTTTGGCTGCAAAGCCCTGCCTAGAGAGAGGAGGAAAGCCAATATTTCCTTCTGTGAAATGAATTGCATTAGTCTTTTCAGACCCTTGCTGTATGGGTGAGTTGTAGCTGGGGTGGTTGTACACAGACAGTAAATCTAACTATATCATTCCCACATTAATATTTTCCGGTGTAAAATGTTCAGATTTCAATGCTCCCTTGAAAATTTTTAAGGATCATGTTTCACGATTACTTTTTTTTTTGTCCCTTCCTAGAGCATTTCCTTTTCAGGGTTATCTCGGAAAATAACAAATCTGATTTTTATTTTGAATGTATAAAGCAAAAGTAGCAGAATAAACAAAGTTAACAGCTTTGCTGTTATCACACTCTTGTTCATGAGTAATGTTGAGTTTCTCAGCCAGAAAAAAAAAAAAAGGTCACTTAGAACTGAATTCTGAATTCATATTTGGACTGAGGGATTATGGGTGTGACTATCATGCTTTATGGCCTTTTATTTTAGAGTATGATGCTTTATATTTTGTGTTTCTCAGGAGGAAGTTGGAAAATATGAGAAGACCTAGTCAATATCAGCCATGAGAAAATTGATTATAAATTTCTAGGGCAACTAAGATGTTAAAAGAAGTGGTTCATTCACTCTTTCTAGGAGTAATTACTGACTGCTGGGTTCCCTGGCTTCAGATTTTCCCCTTTAGGGGATACTTCATTTTTTTTACTCTTGTATTCAATTTTTCATTCTAAAACACAACCTTTTGAAAATATTTAAACCAAGAAGGCATATTATTTTTTTATTTTGTAACATTCATTTTTAAAACATTTTGAATTCCAAATTCTCTTCATCCCTCCTGCACCACCCACTCATTGAGAAGGCAAGCAATATGATACCCATTATACATATGAAGTCATGCAAAATGTATTTCCATATTAGTCATAAAACATAACACTGTAAAAGAAACTTCTATTAAGAAAGCACCTAGACCCATATACAAAACCCTTATTCCTTTCTTTTCCTTTTCTCTTTTCCTAGTATAAAATCTAATAGTAGCTAGCTTATTTGATTCTCACAGCCACTCTATTAGATTTCATTATTATCCTCATTTCACAGATCAAGAAACTGAGAAACAGAGAGGTGAAGTAACTTGCCAATGATACCATCCTTTATAGCTTTCTGAATCAAGATTTGAACTCAGATCTTCCTGACTACAAGTTCCTTGCTATATCTACTGCACTACTTAATTGTCCAATATTGTTTGTTGTCTGTCCTTTGTTCTCAGAGAAGACCAATGACATCAGGAGGGTGGTGTCTTGACTTGCTTGCTCAAGTGGTATGTGTGGCTGAAAGTCTCTGGATCTTAGTTTCCTCATCTGCAAAATGAGGGTGGGGGTGAACTAGATGACCTCTGAAGTCTCTTTTCTTAATTTAGGATTCAGTAATCCTAAGAAGAGTATTTGAACCTAAAAATGTTCTAATGTTTTGGCACTGGATAAATAAAGAGTTCTCTGGTTTGTGAAATAAAAGAATATGTTTTTTTTCTTTTCTATAAGTTATAATACCTTATTTGTGTAAAATAGAGCTGTTTGTTGTGGCTGTTATAAAGACAAAATATCAATCTGAATTTGATTAGAAAAAGAATTATTGAGAGCAATGTCATCAATGATGCCACTTTTTTAGACACCAAAAACAAACCCATATGATTCAGTGATTAAAAAAAGTAATGTTACTAAAGATTATTTTATGATTTATAAATATGAAAATCATGTCATCTTATAAATAAATATCTCTGTATGATACACTATTTTTCTTGTAAGACTTATCTGTTGTTATAAGATGTAATAAATTATTTTATTTGAATAAAATACAAACTAGGAAAATTATTCATGTAGAATATTTTATAAAATGTGTGTGTGGGGATTGGTACAATCTTACAATGTAAAAATCTTTATGTTGTACAATCTTTACAATGTAAAAAATGAGGATACCACTACTAAAAGTTTCACCGCCTTAAAGAGCTCCCAATCATCTGTAAGTATTTTGTTTCTAGGGCATTGAACATGGAACAAAATTATTAAAATATACATTCCTATTCCCTCTCCTGCTGCCCACAGGAAGGATTCACAGTGGATCCTAGAACATGGAGGTCGGGATGTGCAGGACTCAGGGCTCAGCTGGGGATTGTTATAGGGCCCCACCATGTCAGAGGTAAGGGGGGCAGGGCTATTGGGGGGAGCGGTTTTTGTCCCCTGAAGTACAGACAGCTGGGTTATGTAGTTGATGGAGTGTTTACCCTGGAATCAGGAGGACCTGAGTTCAAATCTGGCCTCAGATACTTAGTAGCTCTGTGACCCTAGGTAAGTCAGTTAGCCCTATTTTCCTTGGTTTCCTCATCTGTAAAACGAGCTGGAGAAGGAATGCCAAACTACTCCAGTATCTTTGCCAGAAAATCTCAAATGGGGTCATGAAGAGTTGGACATGACTAAGTAAACAACAACAAAAGAGAAAAAAAAGTCTGGGTTGTGACCTATCCTAGCCCTTTAAGCAAGGAGGCATGATACAAAGGGGAAAGCACTGTCTCTAGAATCAGAGAACGTGCATCCATTGCTTAATACCTCTGTGACCTTGGACTACCTTGGACTCCTCCCTTAGCCTCCCTGAGGTTGGTTCCTCACCTGAAAAGTGAGCATGTTGGATTACACATGGCCTCCGATGTCCAGTTGGATTTCTGTGATCATATGATCCAATCCCTGGAAGCAGTTATATTTCCCTTTAAGATAACTTCATTCAGTTCCATTCCTCTGCCCCACCATAGTCAGTCACATTCCTCAGACCACAGCACTGATCAGTGAAATCCTGATAACCCAAATGGAGTTGAGGACCTACCTGAAAAGCAAAGTTAGCATCCTTCCTCTTGTTTGCTTCTCTCTGGGAGTCTGCCCATTTCCTTGTACCTGTCCTACAGCAAGGTCTCTCAGGCATCATCACCAAACACATGCCCTTGGTGTTCTTAGCCAGCTAAGCCCTGACTGTTCCCCTGGTGCTGTAGCTCCTAGACAGACGTGTGACCTTTTGGAGCCATCTGACAGGTTGAATGAACCCTTTGTCTAGCCACTTTCCCAATTCTATTTTCTCCATTCTGAGCTCTCTTAAACAGTTGGTATGTCAAAGTCTAAAATCCTTTTGAGTTCCTCAGGTCCTCACAGAACTACAGATTTAGAGCAGCAAGGGACTTCAAATGCTAGTTCATCCAATTTATTCATTTTAGAGGCCAATGAGGTTAAGTGACTTCACCCAAAGTAGCATAGGTAGTGTCAGAGGCTGGATTTGAATCCAGGTCCTCTGACTTCAGAACTTGTACTCTTTTGACTATACCATGATGCCTTCATTCAGTATGTGCTAATTATATCAGTCTGTCTTGGTACCTTGCCCTTTGGGTAGGCTGTAAACTCTAGAGGCAAAGAAAATGTCTCTTTTTGCCTTCCCTTGGTCACAACTTTTATTCTAAGGCTTTGAATGGTGATGTTGCAGTACATCAATATGCAACAGGTCAGATTTTATACCTGAAAAGTAATTGTTAGATGAAATTAATCATTTACAACTCCATGTAAGCTTGGAGAGAGGTCTTTAGTGGAGGGCATCAGGGATCTCTGCTTGATTTTGTGTTTTATAGCATTTTTAACCAATGACTTGGTTAAAGGCAGACAGTATAATATTCATATTTGATGTTGACACAGAGTTATAAGGGATAGTTAACATATTGAATGACACAGTTCAGATCCAAAAACATCTAGGCTGAATTTATCAAGATGAAATGTAATAGAGATAAATGTAAAGTCTTATAATTTAGAAGGAAATGAAAATGTATTAGCCATTTGCTTTGCAAATATTATCTCGTTTGATTCTCATAACCATCCTGGAAGGTAGGTGCTATCATTATCCTATATTATTTTACAATTAAGAAAACTGAGACACACGGAGGTTAAGTAACTTGACCAGAGTCAAACAGCTCGCTGAGGCTGTATTTGAATTCAGATCTTTCTAACTCCAGGCCTAGGGCTCTATTTACTGTGAAAGAACAGGGAGCTAATGTTTATTCCTAAACTCCAAAAGTTTTGATGGGAGTTACTGATTCTGGGTGTAGACATGATTGCTGTACCCTGAGGTAGGGAAAAGAGGAATGAATGGCTTTTAGTTCTCCTAATTCATTTGGGGATAAGAACTGGAGAATATTGAAATAGCACTAGTCTGTAGGTCTTTAACAGTTGCCTAAGGGACCCCTTCGTGTGCTAGCACAAATGTAAGGCTGGCAAATTACTAGCTTGGAAGCGTGTTGATTAGCACTAAGACAGTCTCACTCTAAAAAACTGATACCACGTCCCTGAGAATGCAGTAGTGGTGGTGGCAGAGGCAACAGAAGGGGCAGTAACAGGGGCAGTAGCAGTGGCAGGGGCATAGTGAAAAGCAGATAGCAGCTATAGGCCTAGAATACAGTGACAGCAGAGAGGTGGAGCTTCTAAGCCTCAGTAGGAGCAGCTTCTAGTCAGTTTCAACAGTAGAACAGTGGAGCGAGTTCCCAGAACATGCCAAGAAACTAAGGGTGACTGATCTGAGGAGCTACACTGCACCTAATCACAATGGGAAGGAGACCTTGTCCTTCACTGGTTCTGTGAGTTATCCGCACAGTTTAGGTCCCAAGGAAAGTCGAACCTACAAAAGATAAGAGTTGCCAGTCTTTTCAGCAACCTAGATTCCCGCCCCCCTCTGCTTGGGAGATGGGGGCATCATCTCAAGCTTGCCACTATACTTCTGTATCAACTCTGTGCATATCCAGGGAAAGTTGAGCTTTTGTGAGGGAAATGTTTCCTTGGCTCTATGTGCTCTGGTAAAAATCCTGATCATAATCTTTGATAAACTCATTATATCCTCTCTGCCTTATTAATTTGATGCTGCCAAGGGAACAGAAGATACATAGATGAGAGTTAGAAATGAACTAAAGTCAGATGTTTCCACTAGGGTCCTGGGTGGAAGTCTGGATCTGTGATTTCAGTAACATAGGGGAATCCTGGTGAGGCAACACTATATTTGCAGATGAGCAGCTGTTCTACAGTTTATAGCAGGAGTCAGAAAAGTATAGTAGGAGGGCCAAAATGTGGCATGCCACCTGTTTTTGTACAGCCCATAATCTAAGATTTTATTTTTAAAATTTTTAAATGGTTGAAAAACATCAAGAGAATAATATTTTGAGATATGAGAAGCTCATGAAATTCAAATTTCAGTGACTATAAATAAAATCTTTTTTGGAATAGAGCCACTCTCATTTTTAACGTACTTTCAATGGCTGCTTTCCCACTAAAAAGTATCATTAAGGAGTGGTAGCAGAGACTATATGAGGCATATATGCAGCTCTCATAGCTTCACATTGCTGTTCAGTGCACCACAAGTCACAGTGACTCCGTTATAACTCAATAGAGTTTCAAGTGCCACATATATTGCCATCGTGTGACATTTTATGAATTTTTTTATTATCACTACATATCCATTGTGTCAAATTAAGAAAACAAGAGGGGGTAAAGTTTCATTATGACATTTTGAGCTCAGAGACAAGATTGACATTTTTTCAGAATGCGAAGAACCACCATCAACCATTGACACTGAATGTTGAATGACTGGAAATTAGCTTCTTGCTGTTGATTAGATTCCTTACTGAATTCTACGTAAAGTTACATGTTAAAACAGCAATTTTCCATGAAACTTATGCTTTGCATGGCTAACATGGAAATACGTTTCGCATGACTTAACATGTTTAATCAATATCATATTGCTTGCCTTCTCAAGGGGTAGAGAAGGGACAGGAAGTAAAGAAATTAGAACTCAATTTTTTTTAAAAAAGCTGATTTTTTTTAAAAAATGCAATTGGGAAATATTTAATAAAATAACTAAATACATTTTTAAAAAGAAACTTACATTTTGATAAAATCAATTAGATGACACCAGTCATTATTTGAATCATGACTAATGTCAAGTTGCTTTATCCACTTGCCTTGCTATCAAAAGTTAAAATGAGAAGTGGGATCTTTATTCCCACACAAATTTGAAGTGGCTGTATTTTTTTTCTGAGCTCAAAACAGAATATTAGCAGCATTTTTCAGACCTTAGTGCTAATACAGAAGAAATGATCTTATTTCAAATCCACGTACCTGTGCAATTGAAGAGCTTCTGACTAATCTTCTACTGGAAGTGATTAATCCATAATATAATGATAGGTGCTAAAAAGCAAATATCAAGAGAATAATCTAATAGAAATCTATAAATGCCTTCCAAGCAATAAATATGCTCAATTAAACTCATGTGCTTGTGGATTCATATCAATATTTGGAAGTACCTATCCTCATGAAAATACATTTTTCAAAGATCAAACACATAAAATCTCATTGCAGATCAGCATTAATAAATGAATATTTGCAAATAATTTTGATGATAAAGAACACTAACTTTGAACCCCGATAAAGCAAAATGTTATCCTCCAAATAATTTCATTTTTCTCATTAGCATATCTGTGTTACAAAATTGTATTCTATCATCATCATCATCATTATCATCATCATTATTATTATATTTGGAATTTCATCAATAAAATTTTGTGGAAATTTGTTTTCTCTTTCATTATATAAATACCTACATAATAACCTTAGATTTGCCTCTTGGTCTGCAAAGCCTAAAATATTTATTATCTATCTCTTCATGTGAAAAGTTTGCCAAACCTTGGCTTATAGTTTTAGAGAATGGCCTGAGTCATGGAGAGGTTAAGTGATTTGGCCAAAGTCATACAGCTAGTATGTGTGAGAACTTGGACTGGAAGCCAAGTCTTTCTGAGTCTGAGGCCAGCTCTTTATTTATTACAGCAAGTTGCTAGCTCTCTCTCTGTCTCTGTGTCTCTGTGTCTCTGTCTCTGTGTCTCTGTGTCTCTGTGTCTCTGTGTCTCTGTGTCTCTCTCTCTCTCTCTCTCTCTCTGTCTCTCTCTCCCCACACATACATATATAGACATATTTGTCTATATAATGCATATATGTATGTACACAGATATACATTTATTATTATTATTATTATTATTAAATTTCCCAAACTGAATCTAGTCTTCCTGTTCTTAATCAACACAAAGGTGATATAGTGAGAGATTTGCAGTTAGGAAAACCTGAGTTTTATTTGTACCTAAGACTCTTACTAGTTTTGTGATCCTAGCCAGATTACTTAACCACTATATGCCTCAGTTTCCTCAACTGTAAAATGGGGATAATAATAGTATCTGTGTCTCAGGGTTGTTGTAAAGATTAGATGAGATAATTTTTAAAAGTTTTACAAGCCTTAAATCGAGATAGAAATATTAGTTATTATTATTAGTAATAGTAGCAGTAGTTTGAATAGGTTATTTACTATTAAGACTTCATCAAAATTCTTTTGGTCCTTATTTATTTTCCTCTGGAGTTGCATTTCACATTGTTTTTGGTATTAAAAATATGTCAATGTCCATTGATAAGCATTAGAACCCTAATATTTCCACATTATATATACTTAATACATAGCCTAGCAGAAAAAGGTAATAATAGAGCTAGAAGGAATCCTTACAATTATTTCATCCAATTCCTACCTTTAAAGATGAGAAAATTGAGTTCAAAGGAGTAAAACAATATGCCTATGGTCACATTGATGCACTCAGATTTTTCTCTTCTGAGTCTTTAGATCCCCAAACCAGGCCTCTTTCTATCTGGCAATTATAGCAGCACCAAGTGATGTGTTAAGGGTGGTCAAGGTTGTCCTCCCTGACACCAACCTCAAAAGGTTCAGAATGTAACCAAAACATCTGAGTTCCCTTTAGTAATTCACGTCTGTCATCCATGAATTTGTATAAACCTTTTTTGAACCTGTTTATGTTTTCAGCCTCTACTACCTCTTGGGGTAACGAGTTCCATATGTTTACTCTCCACGTGGTCAAACAGTGCTTCCTTTTGCTCCTAAGTCTATCTTTCAAGTTTTAAGGAATCTGCCCAAGTTTAAGGATTCAGGAATTTTGTGATCAAGTTAGAGGCTTAGATCCTATCTCCTCTCAGCCTTTTGCTTTCCATTCTGGAGACTGCTAATCTTTATAAGACTCTTTTTCAGAGACATTAGGTGATATAACCACATGATGCCAAACATCTGGATGAAAACAGAAAAAAAATAAATGAAACATCAGGATACATCAAAATATCCAGATGTTTGGCATCTATTAAATCAAACACCAGAATACTTAACTAGGTTATTCAGTTTTTGTCCAGATATATGCATTGTGGAGCCAAAATTTCATTCTAACCTCTCTAGGCAGAGAGGGGAGGCAGGAGAGGGCAGAAATGGGTAACACACTTCTGATTTTAGGAAAAGAACAACAGAATGATAAAATTACAGATTCACAGAGTGTCAGAGTGGAAACAAACCTTAGGGAACATCTGGTCCAACCAGCACTGGAAATGGTCATCCATCTTCCACTTGAAGGCCTATAGTGGAAAAGCATTGTCTGTCTCCAGACAGAGAATTCACTCTCTCAGGAGATCCCTCTGTTCCACTTTTGGACAGCACTTATTATTAGGAAGGTTTATAATCTTTACCCATTGGGTAATCCAAATCCCTTTATTTTCTTGGTCATTTTCTCCCAAGGGGTACGTGTCATTTGATTTTTTCACTCAGGCCTAAAAATTTATATTTTGCTCCCTTAAATTTCAACTTCTTTAATTTTATCTATTGTTCTGTGAATGAATAAATGAATGAATGAATGAAAAAGCATTTGTTAAATGCTTATTACACATAATTACATGCAAAGCACTATGCTAATTCTGGGAGAAAATATTGAGAAAGGTAAGATAGTGCAATGCTCATATTCTAACAGAGGAGACAACATGTGCAGGTTTTAACTCCACATCAAACGGAAAGGCCTTATGGTTCATAATGGTAAAGCAGGTGTTTATTGTGTATTCCTGAATGTCATTTCAGCTGATTAAATCATATCATTTTCTGATGCTGAACAATTTGACAAGTGCCAAGTAATTTCATGGAAAAGGTTACTTTTTTGAGACATCAAAATATGCACTTACTACACCCTCCTAAGCAATTGATAGGCCTCATTTCCATTGGCATTGCTTCCTGGGATAGTGACTGCTGGGGCTGAACTGGAAGCAAGCCTATGATCTGGAGGGTTCACTCATAGGGTTCTGGTGGTAATCAGTCAACAGTTGATATTGGTGGTGGCTAGGAAAGCAGGAAAAAATAGGTGGTACAGTAGATAGAGTGCTGGGCCTGGACTCAGGAAGACCTGAATTCAAGTTTGGTTTCAGATATGTACTACTAGCTTGGTGACCTTGTCACTGAGCTTTGTCTGCCTCATTTTCCTCAACTGCTAAATAAGGATCATAATAGAACTTACCTTCCAGGGTTGTTGCGAGGATCAAATGAGGTAATATTTGTAAGTGCTTAGCGCAGTGCTTGGCACAGAGCAGGCACTTAGTAAATGTATTTTCCTTTTCGCCTTCTCCCTTCTGCAAAAGACAGAGTTGCTTTTCGGTTCTGATTGTGCCATCCAGAATGTTAATGAGCTTCACAAAGTTTTTTGTCATCTACAAATTGAACTAGCATGCTATTTCTACCTTCAACTAAGTAATTTCTAAAAAAAACAAAACAAAACAAAAAAACATTAAACTGAACAGGGGCTAGGATGATCAGTGGATATACCTCTAGAAGAGAGGTTCTTACCATTTTTGAGTGTCGCAGTCCCCTTGGACTATCTGGTGAAGCTTATGTGACCTTTCCCAGAATAATGTTTTTAAATGAATAAAATAAAATTCATAGGATTACAAAGGAAACCAAGTATATTGAAACACAATCATGAAAACATTGAAAAACAAACAAGGGGAATTCTATCTCACTGATACTTTTTGTTGTTGTTGTTAAGTCATTTTTCATTCGTGTCCTATTCTCCATGACTCCATTTGGGATTTTCTTGGAAGAAATACTAGAGCGGTTTGCCATTTCCTCCTCCAGTTCGTTTTACATTTGAGTAAACTAAGGCAGACAGGGTTAAGTGACTTACCCAGGGTCACACAGCTAGAAAGTGTTTGAGGCCAGATGTGAACTCAGGAAGATGAGTATTCTTGACTTCAGGTCCACTACTGTGCCACCTAGCTGCCTCCTCACTGATCCCTTCCTTTCCCTTATTCAGAGTCAGAAAAAATAACTGTCTCATGATTCCCCTCAAATTCATAAATATATTTTAAATCAAATTTAATTAATTGAGTTTTAGGTGCTTCTGCACTGGTCCTTTTAGACTTTCCTCTTTTCTTTCTCATTGGAATCATTTATCTTCATTTTTTTTCAGATCTTCTGGGGGAAAAATAATTTATTTCCTTTTGTGGTGGCTTTACTTGTAGAATTTTACATGATGTGACTTTAGCTATTTTCTGAATTCTTTGACTTTTGCTGTCCCCGAATCTGGAATTTGCATCAGTTTCATTCTCAGATTTCCTTTCCATATTGATCAGGAAATCTAAGTGGCATAGTCACTTCCCCCCAAGAGTGTCATCATTTCTTTGTCAACAAATTAGAAACCTTCATTAGAAAGGATAAGGTCCAGAAAAATAACTATGCTTTGTCGTTTTATTTGCCTTATAAGAACAATAAGCATTGATACTAATGACAAATTTACAACCTACACTGGCTTTGGCAGAAGGAGACGTACAGTAGATAGCTGAAGTCCCCAATCACTAAAATAAGTCTCTGTGTCGGATTTTTTTTTCTAAAATCCTCATCCATACCTTTGTTATGGCCTAGTATTCTATCGTATACGCCTACTACGTATGCAACAAAACAAAAAAAGTTTCCGTTTTTTCTTACACAAATTTTCTTTGACATGGTCTCACCATTTCAGTTCATGGATTTCATTACATGAGCATATCTTCTTACATATAGGATTCAAGCAAAAGTATTTCACTTCCCCTTTTATATAACCCATTATTTTGAATAAGGTGTGCTTTTCTTTTTTTTTTCCTTTTTTTTTTTTTTTTGGCTAGGCAATGGGGTTAAGTGACTTGCCCAGGGTCACACAGCTAGTGTCAAGTGTTTGGTCTGAGGTCGCATTTGAACTCAGGTCCTCCTGAATTCAGGGCTGGTGCTCTATCCACTGTGCCACCCAGCTGCTCCCTAAGGTATGCTTTTCAACAGTCATACTTCAGTTGGGTGTCTCTTCCTACCAAGCCCATGCAATCCCTACGGTTCCAAACTTGGTTGGGAACTCTACTTTTCCTTCTCTGTTACTAATATTTTGTTCTTTGGAGACAGACATAATAGACCGTGGACTTTATTGTTGACTCTCTTCTTTGGTATTAACTCCTGCCAATTACAGGTCCCCTTTACTAATATTCTTATATTGTACCTACTATTCATTTTGATCTATCACTTGGCAGATATATATGAGAAGTTTTCTGCTTTTCCTTTTCTGTCTTAATCATATTTTCAAGACTCCATGAATATGTAAATGATATTTGTATGTGTGTATGCATATGTGTATGTTCACATATATATGTATTATCAGCCCGTATTAGATGAACTCCAACTGTAACCAAGAACCCATCATTCCTACATTTCACACCACTGTCAAGAAATCCAAATTCTATTCTCAGACATCATCTTCTATTCACCTTCAAAATTCACTTTTTTCTTCCTTCCCAAGTCTCTCCCTAATGTCCCTCCCTTTAATCAATAGCAGTAATTAAATGAACAAATGAAAAAGTAACACAGAACCTAATTCTCAAAGGTATTATATTTCTTATCTAGGACTTTATAATGCATAGCAGTGTACTGGAGATTATTCCTAGCAGTCTTTTCTCCCCTCATTTAATGTACCCAAAGTGGATAATGGTGGCAGAAGCTCTCCATTATATCCTATACTGGATAGCCCCTTACTTTTTTATATCTGGTTGACATAAGGCAACCTCAATCGCCCTCAGCAGGGAGTTTCCAACTACCACAGCTCATCTCTTCTTCCACTATTGAGTATTGGATAACCTCTTTCCTGGGGGCATCTCATCATCATTACTTGGAATTCATGATGCCAATTCCTTTTTCTGAGGATGCACCTCCACTCTCCAAAGCAAGGGATTTCTCTCTTCTACCTTTAAAGTTTCTTCTAATATTTTTTTGTTGATTGAAGATTATATAAAAGGAGCATTTCCAAGAAGTTTGCTTGTCTTAGTAGTGAACTAGGAAGTGATGCTAGAAAGAATAAAATTTGCATAGGGCTTCCTGTGGTTTGGGTAGGATTAGTGAGCATGGCCAAAAGGAAACATTAAGAAAGCTGTCCCTAAAAGACATTCCCTAAAAAAAGGCCATAATCACCCATATTGTGTATAGCCACAGAACTGTGCAGTATTCTGCATAAGACATATTATAAGATAAATTAGCTACAACATTTGGATAATGGAAGAAAAGGGCCATTATAATATTACATAAAATGAGCAAAGTACTGCAGTTTTTAATTAAGGCCAAAAGTCGGCTTTACAATGAACTATTTGTTGAACTTTAAAATATAATTTGGAATCTTTGAATAAATTACTTTGGGCTATGTAATAAAAACAGAGAAGTTTGTACAGGAACACATGGATTGCATTATCTCCCCTAATGCTAGCCTGCCCTTCCACTGGCTGCTGCCTGGTAACTTGGGTACCAGCTGGGAGAGCTAGGACTCAGCTGGCTTGGCAGGAGTTATAATGGTGTGCCTTGACTGGCATCAGGCCAAGGGTCTCCAGCACAGAGGCCCTCAACTCCTCAGATTTGCTGGTGACTGGGAGATTGTAGCTGCTGATTTTGAAATGTTCATGACACCCAGGACAAAGAAATCCCAGAAGGAGCAAGAATATTGAGTAATATTTTGGGTATTCGTCAGGTCACATTGAGCAACCACTTAACTTCCTGGGTATTACCTTAATAATGAAAGTGGGTCCCTGACTTCCTTGTGACATTTAACTTATGGGGGAAAGTTCATATACAGCCAAGCTCCTTCCCTTGTTCAAAAGTCTGAACGAATTGTCTGCCATTTGGAGTCCCGTTTTTCTGAAGTTGTCCAAAGACAGCCTCCCAGTTCTCAGAAAAAATGTCTTAAAGACTCACAAAGGAGACTCAAGAGTCTTCTTGGACATTAAGGAACTCTTACAAAACATTTGATGAGTCAAGTGTAAACGAATCAGACACATACATGCCAAATTTCCCTTGACAAACACATGAGTTTAGAATTTTTGGAGGAGGGAGGAGGGGATAGCGCTTGGGAAAACATGTGTTGAGTTTTATTCTTCCCAAAATGTAATAGAAATATTTCTTGAGACATGAACACAAACTGTGCTGGATTTACTCAGGGCATGAAGATTTGCAGATGCCCAAGCTGTTGCATAATATTTGTCCAGGGATGACTCTGATACTTACTCCCCTTACTCCATCGCCATCTCCATTCCTGAATTTATTCTAGGACATACGTTATCTTGTGGATCCTTTATTTGATCTTATTCAGGGCCAAAGAATCACTGTTTCTCCACCTTTTCAAATCCATGAAGAATAAAGGAGTTGCATTAGCACATACTCGCTGTGTGACCATATACAAGCCATTTAACCCTGTTTGCCTCATTTTTCTCGTCTATAAAATGAACTGGATGAGGAAATGGCGAACCACTCCAGTATCTTTGCCAAGAATACCCCAGATGGGGTCAAGAAGAGTCAGGAACGACTGAGAATGACTAAACAACAAACATGCATATCCATATGTATGTGTAGATGTAGGTTGGATTGTACTGTAATTTCATTGTGATGAAGAACTTCAGGTCAGGAAAATCACTCTGTGAGATCATAGGCAGAGACCAACTATTCTACACCTTATATTCTAAGAGAATTACCTGGGGTGGAGGGAGATTTAGTGTCTTGTCAAAAGCTCCACAGCAAGTGTCAGAAGCTGGTCATGAAGAGTAAGACACGACAGAAACGACTGAACAGCAACAGCAACGTTAGCACATACTACCCTTCCTCATTCAGTGTTGTCCTACTATGAAGTGGCCCTTGGCATGAGCAACAGCAAAGTGGCTACTGAGAGTAGGGCGTTATTCATGTTATCTCCCCAGCTTGAGAATAAGCTCCTTCAGGAAAGTTATTGCTTTCACTGTTTTCTTTGTAGCCATGGAACTTATCAACCATGTTTGAAGTAATGTAAGTGCTTAATAAATACTCTTTGATTGATTGATTGATTAATAGTCATTCACCACTTTAAACACTGCATTGTTTTAGGCATCTCAGAGTGGAAAAAGCTATATTTTGCAAGTGGCATAGCATCCTTTCCCTTCCTCTCTTCCCTCCAACCCTCATGATCACAGCCAAGCAAATCAGATACAGGCATTCTCATCATCAAATTAGCTTCCTCTCCTGTAGAAATACGTTTCATCATTCATTTTTTTTGATATTTTTAAAAGGCTTATTTACTTCAAAGATATAGCAATAAGAAAGACACACACCTTTCCCTATAACCTCTCAGTATTTCTAAGCAAAGTGGTTTCTAGCTTAGAACAGAATCAATTCCATCAAGTTTAAATCTAAATGTGCTCTTGCTACTGAATAAGTCCTTATGTCTGCTGGTCTTGGTCCAGAAGGTCTCTCCTGGCCCATCAGTGCTGGTCTGGCTATAAAACCTTACGTGTATGTGAATCCCCAGATTTCCTGCATGCCCGGACAACTCACTCTTTTGACCTTCTCAAATTTATAAGATTAATCTCCTTCACCTAAAATAAAAGAACAGCTACAGAGGCAAAGGGCTGAGAAAAAATTTCACCTATGAGTCCCAGAGGGGTAAGTACCTGACACCTCTTCCCTTATAAGATTACGTCTTAGTAGATACAGGCAGCAAAAAAGTCAAACCAAAAGCGGAGAGCTACCAAAAGAGAAAAGCTACTGAATATGATAACAAAGTAAGTTTCTTACTGGTGGGAAGAACACCAGTAAATAAACAGGTGGGGCATAAGAAAATATGCCTTTCTTATTTGTCCAGAAAACAAAACAAAATAAAACATGACTTTCCTCTTCCAGCAACTGAAAGCAAGAATGGTAAAGCCCAGAATTTCTTCCAAAAGGATAAGACAGGCTAAATGATTCTTCATTTTAAATAAGGTAATATCAGAGAAATACTGTAGACAGAGTTCTCCTAGATTTTAGCAAAACTGTTGGCAAGACCTCTCATGTTATTCTGTCAACAAGAGGGAGAGGCATGACCTGTCCATAGTACAGATGAGAAGACTTGGAACCAAAGTAATTAATGGCTTAACGTCAATTTGGAAAAAGCCTCCAGTGGAATGTTCTGGAGATATGTGTTTGCTCCTATTCTACTAAGCATTTTTATTCATCAGCTACTGGCATGGGCAGCCATCCTATCAAATTTTCAGGTGACACGTTGCCCAAAGTATCTAATGTGGCCTCAGGTTGCCTTAAGAGAATACTGTGCAGAATTGAGGACGTAGGAGATTATTTGTGCTGTGCTCTGTGGTTTGGTAGAGAGTATCCAGAGGAAGGCAACCAGGATGGGGATGGGCCTCCAGATCTATTCACATAAGATTATTTGAAGGGACTTGGTCTGTTTAGACTTGATATGGGAAAGCTTAGGAGCAATGTAGTGGATATCTTAAGTATTTGGAGGATTGACTTTTAAAAGAGGCTTGAAGCTTATTGTTGGACCATGAGTGACAGACCTAGGAGCAGTGGGTAGAAGGTTTAGAGAGAAAGATTTAGTCATTATGCAAGGGGAAAAAACCTACAAGCTTTTATTAGAACAAAAACTGTCCCAAAGTGAAATAAGCTGCCTCAGGATAAATGGGCTTTCTCTCAAATGAGATGTTCAAGCGAAAGATGGATAAGCAATTTTGTGTACAATGTAGAAGGGGTTCTTTGTCAGATACTGGTTGGACTTGGTGGGCTTTGAGGTAGTGTCTCTGCATCTGCCCCCTGCTTTCCAGTTCCCCTTTATGTGCTGCCTTAAGAACTGTCCTCCTTCCACATATTTGGATCCCCAACACATGTAGGAATATATGTGTGCTGACACATAGGAAGGGCTGCTAAATAATTATTCTCTCTCTCTCTCTCTCTCATATATATGTGCACTCATGTATACATAGCAATGTGTATATACATGTATCTGGATACATATATGTGCATACTATATGGATACATATATTGCACTATGTATACATAATGTATACTTACACATATGTCTAATTCGCACATTGATGTTTATATATTGTCTCTTCTGTTAGCACATGAGCTCCTTAAGGGCAGGGTCTGTCAATGGAACATACAGGGGAAGATGTTGAGCAGGAAAAAAAAACATGGAAATTCAGAATTCAGGTTTAGCATTTAGAAGAAAGGTAAATATCATAGATACGTATGTGGTAGTCATTTACATAGAAGTCTACTTTTTTGAGAAGTATGATGATGAAAAGAAAGAGAGATACAGGGTTATAAAGTACAGAGAGACAGACAGAGAAGAGAGAGACAGAGAGAGAGAGAGAGAGACAGAGAGAGAGAGAGAGAGACAGAGAGAGGTGCTAATCTCCGAGGGAAGGTATTAACACAAATGAGAATTGGAAAAGGCTTCTTACAGAAGGGGATTTTAGCTGAGACCTGAAGAAATCTAGGGAAGCCAGGAGGTGGACATGAAAAGGGCACTGGGAAAAACCATTGCAAATTGCATGGGGTCTGATGATGGAATGAGTGTCTTGTGAGAGGGATAGTAAGGCCAGTGTCACTGGATTGCACAGTACATAGAGGGGAGTAAAGTAAAAGACAACTGAAAAAGCAAAAAGGTATAATGTTTATTTATGGGCTTTAAAAGGCAGAGGCTTTTCTATTTGATACTTGCAGTAATAGGGAGCTACTGGAGTTTATCAAGTGTAGAGGAGGGTGACATGGTCAGATCTGCATTTTAGGAAGATCTCTTTGGTAAATTACCAGAGCATAGAGCATAGTGGAAAGAGATTTGAGGCAAGAAGACAAAATAGTGTCAAGTCCCCAATGATATTGCCAACAATTATCTATTTAGTCTCTGATTCAACAACAACAGAGATAGGGACATCATTGCATCAAGAAGTAGGCAAAGCCACTTGATATATATGCACGCACACACACACACACATATACATATGCGTGCATGTATATACATATACATGGTGTATACATATGCATATACAGATATAAGTATGTATACACACATATTATATATACATATACACACATGTGCACACATGTATGATAAAAAAATTGAGAATTCTTCCTTGAAGAATATGTACTACAGATAACTTTCATGCCAATAAATCATTTGTATTGCAGTCAACTTTGACAGTATCCTAGGCTCTTGGAGCTGAGAAATGAGATTTGGATATAATTTGCTTGAAATTGTAGGTATAACAGTATCACAAGCCCACACAACACACCTACTGGCCCAGGGAAGACCTCTAGGAGGCTCTACCTCTGGGTTCATGAAAATTAGATTCATTCCCAAGGGTGCTGGACCTCAAAATAGAATGGCCAGGTTTCTTCTTGGTCTCTAATTCATTATGCTTCCCCTAAAGAGTAGAACTCTTAAGGACAATCATTTAAAAAAATCTTTGGTTAGGTTTATTTCCAGTTTATGACCCCAAAAAGGACT
Organism: Vombatus ursinus; assembly: GCF_900497805.2. Taxonomy (NCBI): domain Eukaryota; kingdom Metazoa; phylum Chordata; class Mammalia; order Diprotodontia; family Vombatidae; genus Vombatus; species Vombatus ursinus. Next base: position 2,878,718 of record NW_020950062.1, on the reverse strand, counting down.
TAGACTAATCCTTCCCAGTGCTTAGTAGAGTGCCTAAAATATAGCATGTGCTTAGTAAATGATTGTTAACTTTTAGAAAGATGCTTAATGTACACAATACAATGGGTAAGCAGAATTATTTATTTCCTACACCTCAAGAAGAATGATTAAAACACAAAAGAACTCAAACTTTCATTGACAAATATATTTTAATTTTTTTGTTTTTATTAAATTTATTTATTTATTTATTTTATTTTCAACATTCACTTTTATAAAATTTAAGTTCTAAATTTACCCCCCTCCCCAAGATGGAATGCAATCTGATATAGACTATACATGTGCAATCATATTAAACATATTTCCATATTAGTCATGTTGTGAAAGAAGAATCAGAACAAAAGGGAAAAACCACAAGAAAGAAAAAATAAAAAGATAGAAAATAGTATGCTTTGATCTTCATTCAGACTCTTTCTCTGGATGTGGATAGCATTTTCCGTTATGAGACTTTTGGAATTGTCTTATAATATTGCATGGCTGAGAAGAGCTAAGTCTATCAAAGTTGGTCATCACATAATGTTGTTGTTTTTGTGTACAATGTTCTCCTGGTTCTGCTCACTTCACTTAGCATCAGTTCCTGTAAGTCTTTCCAGGTTTTTCTGAAATCTGCTTACTCATCATTTATGGAACAATAGTATTCCATTACATTCATATACCACAACTTGTTCAACCATTCCCCAATTGATAGGCATCCTCTCAATTTCCAATTCTTAGCCACCACAAAAAGAGCTGCTATAAATATTTTTGTACATGTGGGTCCTTTTCTCTTTTTTATGATCTCTTTGAGATCCAGACATAGTAGTAGCATTGCTGGATCAAAAGGTGTGAACAATTTTATAGCCCTTTGGGCATAGTTCCAAATTGCTCTCCAGGACGGTTGGATCAGTTCACAAATCCACCAACAATTCTTTAGTGTCCCAATTTTCCAACATCTTCTTTAACATTTGTTATTTTCTTGTTTTGTCATGTTAGCCAATCTGATACGTGTGATGCGGTACCACAGAGTTGTTTTAATTTGCATTTTTCTAATCAATAGTGATTGAGAGCATTTTTTCATATGACTATTGACAGCTTTAATTTCTTCATCTGAAAACTGCCTGTTCATATCCTTTGACCATTTATCAATTGGGGAATGAGTTGTATTTTTATAAATTTGACTCAGTTCTCCTTATATCTTAGAAATGAGGCCTTTATCAGAGACACTGGCTGTAAAAATTGTTTCCCAGCTTTTTGCTTCCCTTCCAATATTGCACTGGCTTTGTTTGTGAAAAAAAAAAACAAAACTTTTTAATTTAATGTAATCAAAATTATCCATTTTGCATTTCATGATGTTCTCTATCTCTCATTTGGTCATAAATTTTTCCCTTCTCTATATATCTGACTCAGTAAACTATTCATTGTTCTCATAATTTGCTTATAGTATCACCCTTGATGTCTAAATTGTGTACCCATTTTGACCTTACCTTGGTATAAGGTGTAAGATGTTGGTCTATGCCCAGTTTCTGCCATACCATTTTCCAATTTTCCCAGCAGCAGTTTTTGTCAAATAGTGAGTTCTTACCGCAAAAGCTGGAGTCTTTGGGTTTATCAAACAGTAGACTACTATAGTCATTGACTACTGTGTCTTATCTACCTCACCTATTCCATTGATCCACCACTCTATTTCTTAGGCAGTACCAAGCAGTTTTGTTGATTTCTGTTTTATAATACAGTTTTAGATCTGGTATGATGAGACCACCTTCCCTTGCAGTTTTTTTTTCATTAATTCCCTTGATATTCTGGGCCTTTTGTTCTTCCAGATTAATTTATTATTTTTTCTAGTCCTATAAAATGATTTTTGGGAGTTTGGTATGGAACTGAATAAGTAAATTAATTTAGATAGAATTGTCAATTTTATTGTGTTAGCTCAGTCCACCCATGAGCAGCTGATATTTTTCCAATTATTTAGATCTGATTTTATTTATATAAGAAGTGTTTTGTAATTGTGTTCATATAGTTCCTGGGTTTGTCTTGGCAGGCAGACTCCCAAATATTTTATATTGTCTACAATTACTTTAAATGGAATTTCTCTATCTCTTGCTGCTGGAATTTGTCAGTAATATGTAGAAATGCTGATGATTTATGTGGGTTTATTTTATATCCTGCAACTTTGCAGAAGTTGTTAATTATTTCGAGTAGTTTTTTTCATTGACAAATACTTAAAACATCATATAGTCACTCATCATTCTAATCATACTCTCCTGGGAAGCTGATGTTTACAAACCTTAACTATGTGTAGACATCAAGACCTATTGATCCCCCTATGGATGTCTTTCATGTCTGTCCCATCGCTTTCTTTCCCGTGGTCATGATATTTGTTCATATGTTTGTAAACCCTCCTTTCAGGACCACTCAATTGACTTTTACTCATTTCTACAGTGTAGATGACAAGTTTGACTGTTTATGATATAATTATAAAGCTGTCGTTCTTTTAAAAATATAGCAATCACTTTCTGTCAGTCATGCAAATATAGAGGGAGTTTTGTTTGCTTGTTTTTCACATAGATAGTAATGGATTTGTGCTGACTCATCTAATTGCTCACCCAGGTTACCTAGCAACTGACTTGCAGCTACCCTCCACAGATACTGTTGTACAAGCAAACTGGCCTTTTTGCTGTTCCTCATATGCAGCAATCCATTTCTCATGGCTTTTCTTCATGCCTGGAATGAAATTTTCTCTTCATGTTCATCTATCAGAATCCTTCAAGGCTCAGATCAAGTGCCACCTTTTCATATGAAGCCTATTCTCATGGCCCTGGGCTGCTAGAGCCTTCCACTCCTAAATGCCTTTGTACTTTGTATATATTTTATGATATCTGTGTACACACATATGCATATGCACACATGTATACACATGTGTATATGCACACATACACAGCACATAGTACATATAAATACATGCTATATATACATATATAAACACATTAACACATACACACTCTAGCTATCTAAATGTCTGTATCATACCTATACACGTACATGTTTCCCAACTAGGCTATACGTTCAGTTTTCTTTGTATCCCTAGAACTAAGGCTAGTGTTTCTGGCACACGGTTGTTATTTAATCAGTGCTTTGTTGATTGATCAATTTACTGAAGGTTTGGAGAGCCTCTTGTGGCCATGGAGCGGTTAAATGGCTCATGCCAGGTTGAAACCCTTGTCCTTGACCCCAAGTTAGGATAGACAATTTCTACTAAATGCCTGTAATTCTGGAGGCAACATACTCAGCGTTCAAAGGGCAGAATTTCTATGATGCACAATGCTTTTTTTTTCAGTTTTTAGTGTTTTAAAATTACTGACTACCCATAGCTTTTTTTTTTCTTTTTTAAATACATAGTCATGTATGAACTAGAGTATGCTGTGAAAGAGCAAAACTTGAATTTGTAAAAGTAAAAAAAATTGATTTTTCCTTAGTGTACAAAATCGCCCTCAGGAAGCTGTTTCTGGGGCAAAAACTTGTAGCTTCTCTACTTGACAGATAGACTGAACAGTAGAGTTTTGATATAGTAAAGCCCTCCTAGTCCCCTCCACTTATAGTAAGTGAGGTCATCCTTGAAGAGTCCTGTGTCACCACATTGGAGCTCTTTGAACAGGATTGCACCGTGTCATCTTCTCCCACGGTCGTGGCTTTGAAATCAGAGATGAAGGTGACCTTTTAGATTGTGATTGGTGGGGTGAATTGGCTAGTAGAGTTTCTGCTTTCCTAAAGAAATCAAATAACTTTTTTTTTTGCCACTTATACTGATGTATAAGTGATTCACTTGCAACTGGAATTTGGAATAATTAGTTTGAATAATAGTCATCATCCTGGTCAAGAAACCAATCCTTCCTTTTCCTTCTTAACCTCATGTAATATGCGGTTATGCTGTGTGGAACAGCCAATCAGTCAAGAATAAACATTGAGCACCAAGTTTGTTTAGATCTTTGAATTAAATGCACTAAAAGGGCAAAGGCAGGGAAAGGCGTGTGGAGTATGGGACAGGGAGAATAAGATATGATCTACCTTTTGAGAAATTCATTATGTAGGATGAAGAGGCAAAGTACACAAATAGGAAGCAACTGAAAATATTTTATTTTAATTTTTACAAGCATTTATTATCTCTTCCTTTCACTGCTTCCACCAAATGATGTTTTAAAACAAAAAAAGGTAAAAAATAAATCCTCATGACAAATAGCAAATTCCCACATTGGTCATGTTCGAAAATGTATATGTCATTCTGTATTTTAAGCCCATCATTGCTATGGCAGAAATTGGGTGGTATGTTTCATCTTCAATCCTCTGGAATTGTAGTTTATCATACATACATATAAATAAACACACATATATATGTGTATATACATATACACAAAGATTATATAGATGCACATATAATACACACAATATGCATGCTATATGTTTAGAGACATATGCACAAAGATTATATGGACATAGATATAATTATAAATATAGATATATCCTGGAGCTTTGAGCGGTATGATACATCATAATAGCTAGCTCTTTAGATAGTGATTTATAGATCTCAATCTCTCTCTTCATCTCTTTTTTTTTTAAAAGGCAATTGGGGTTAAGTGACTTGCCCAGGGTCACACAGCTAGTAAGTGTCAAGTGTTTGGTCTGAGGCCGGATTTGAACTCAGGTCCTCCTGACTTCAGGGCTGGTGCTCTATTCACCTTGCTGCCTAGCTGCTCCTTTCTCTTTGTCTCTTTCCCTCTTCCTCTCCCCATCGTGCTATAGATCAGGTGACTCTAACAAGTTTCTAAGATATACCATCCTTGCTCTTGTTTACTTCCGTTATTATGTCACTGACATGCGTTTTAAATATTATGTAATCCAGAAGGATGACAAAGGACTTCAGAGAAGAGATAAAATAATCTTAAATTCATAAATAATAGGATAATTTCTAAACTTTGGAATCCACAGATTTACCACCTGACTCAGTGAGTCAGGCAGCCATGGATCTGGGACTGTAGAGATGGAAGGCTGAAAGCTGATGGTTTCTCATCAGGAGAGATGGAATCATATGAGGTCCTGGGTGTGTGGAAGGATAATATTTTGACTATTAATTAAGATTATAATAAAAGTTATAGCCTCCAAGTTTCTTTCACATCTGGTCTCTATGTAATAAATATATTACATAAGTCTTAGGTTGCTCAAATTTTCAAAATCATGGTCCTTTGGCAAACCTCTTCTTTTGGGGCAAATGGTAAGAAGACCTAAGCTTCCCCATGTAGAACTTGAGAAAGCAAGGCTCTGTACCTGTAGGCAAAGTGACTCCATTTTTGATCACTTCATATAGAAAGGGTATAATCTGGAGTGGAGAAAAAAGAGAAAAGAATGCAAGGAGCTTAGGATTGTACTTCTAAGAAATTCTGCTACCATATTACAGAATCATGGCATCTCAGAATTGGAAGCCACCTCATTGGCCAAACTGCACCAGTCTAAGAATCCCTCTTCACTATACCCTACAAATAGTCATTCAGCCCTTGCTTAAGGAGTTACCATAAGGAGGGGTTCACTACCTCCCTAAGTAGCCCACTCTACTTTTGAATGGCTCTAGTGTTTAAGAAGTTTCTTCCTGGTATCTAGACCTAAATTTTCCTTTTTGCAACTGCCATTCATTGTTTCTTTTTCTATCCTCTGGGGCCCAGAAGAACAAATTTATTCCTTCTTCCACAGGACAATACTTCCAATATTTAATGACAACTATCGGTACCACCCATTATTATGTACCCTCATAGTCTTCTCTGGCCTAAATACTTCCAGCTCAACTCCCCCACATCCAACCTTTCTTAATATACATAAAATGAAGGCAGAGAGAACATGATAGTTATGCGTAAAAACTCATAAGTGAGATAGTTGTTTTTCCTATATTTTATTACATTTGAGGAGAGGGAAAGTCTCAAAAGGAGCAGTTGAGACCTAGCCCAGAAGAAACAGGAATATTTTGTAGGTAATGAGGGCTTTCCTCCATTCTTCTGTTTCACCCTCAAACCAGAGAATTGTTTTACTTTTGCTGTTTCTAGATGGTCTGACTCAATTAATTATTTATTTTGATCCATCAAAACATTCTAACCACCCCCACCCTGGAAATATAAAATGTATTTTTGGCAGTATGTCCTTGAAAATGAGAGCCATTGAAAATATAGCCATGTGGATGTGTTTTCATTTTCTTTGTAGACAATCAAATGTAGACAGGGATTGCCTACAAGATTTAGTCAGGAAATGAAAGAAGTTTCCTGCTTTTCAAGCACTGGGACAGACCATGTCATTCAGGGATTTCCCCTGGGACAAAGTCTAACTCCTTACCTTTAGTTTCCTCCCTTCCTAGTACATAGGGCACAGAAGTGGACCTTTACCACCATGGAGAGTCTCTCTACCATAGGATTCCTCAGTCATTCATGCCATTCTCTCCTTAGTCACTTGTTGTTCAATCGTTTTTCAGTTTTGTCCCACTCTTTATGACCCCATTTGAGATTTTCTTGACAAAGATACTGGAATGCTTTGCCATTTCCTTCACCAGTTCATTTTGCAGATGAGAAAACTGAGGCAAACAGAGTAAAGTGACTTTCCTAGGGTCATGCAACTAGTAAGTGTCTGAAGCCAGATTTGAACATAGGAAGATGAGTCTTCCTGACTCCAGGCCTGGTGCTCTGTCCACTGTGCCACCTAGCTGCCCTGAGTCATTGCTAGTGCTGATTGTGTGTTTATTTTTGCTGGTTTAATCCTCTTGAGAGCTATGAGTACAGGGGCTTACAGTTAATCTTCATGTCACTCTTCATTTTAGCTATATAGACATACAGATAAAGCATTTATTAAGTACTTACAATATGCCAGGCATTGTGCTAAGTTCCGATGATATAGATATAAGCAAGCTAGACAATCCCTGAGTTCAAGAAGTTTCTATAATAATGAGAGAAAACAATACTTAAAAAGGAGCTAGAAAGGAGTATTTTTTTGGGGGGGAGCATGTGTGGAAATTATTTGGAAGAGGTGTTAAAACCTAGTTCCTAGAAAGATAAGGTGAAAAGTCACTTATCAGAACCAAAGGACCCTTGGATAGAGTCCAATATTGTCGTGGTGGCAAGATGAAGACAATGTTCAGAGTGTAGGCAGCAAGGTGAGGAGATAACTGGGAAGTATTTTACATTTAAGTCTTTTCCTGATACTTTTCCATGGTATGGAGGAGGTTTCCCTAGGTTCTTAAAGAACATGTAATGGAGCAAAAATTCTGCAGATTATAGAGAGGTGAAAATATTTTGAATACAGACCTAAGGATGGACTCTCAGTCTGTTGTCCAAGGACCTACCTAATTTGGTATAAAAAAGCTCACACCAAGAAAACTGAAAGGCAGTAAAGTGAGGTGGATAGAGTACTGAACTTGGAGACAGAAAGACCTGCATTCAAATTCTACTTCCAGCAGAGTTTATTCTAGTAGAGTCAAGAAGGCAGAGGAGAGGAAGCTTTACAGCCAAGCTCTCCCAACATTCTTCTCCAAACAACTTTGAAAGAAGGCCTCAAATTGAATTCTGGAGCATCAGAACTAACAAATGTAGGGGTAGACATTTTTCCAGCCCCAGACAACTTAGGAAGTCAGAAAGAGAGGTACAGACACCAGAGTCGGGCTGACCAGAAGCTCACACAGTGACAACACCGGTGGCGGGCCTTAAAGTTGATGACAATAGCAGCAGTAGCAGCAGCGGCTTTGTAGCTCTCAGTCCAGAGACACTGAAGGGATTGGAAAGAAATTATTTGGGACCTTTATGCTAGCACTGGGTACAGTCCTGGACACTTTGGCAAGTCCAGGGCAAATAGATGTCCTTGTGATTACAAGGTAGCAGGGGCCCAGAGGAGCAATAACCCTTTCAAAGCATCAGGGATCCTTCCTGGGGAACCCTTCAGATGCAGACTAGGAAAGCAGTAACCACACCTCTCTCCAGGTTATACCACATTGGAAGCATCAAAAATTTACAAACTCTTAGAACAAGCTCTGAAAACAGCAGCACAAACCTGAAGTTTAGCACAATGCCCTGCCCCTCAGTAGAGCCCAAATTTAAGTTTAAAGTCAAGAAATAGGTTGAAAAAATGAGTAAACAACAACAATAACAAAACCCTGAAAATAAAAAAAACTATTAGGGTAACAGGGAAATTAAAACACAAACTTAGAAGAAGATAGCAATGAAAACAGCTAAAAGCAAAGTCTCAAAGAAAAATGCAATTGGTCCCAAGCTCAAGAAGAATTCCTGGAAGAGCCAAAAAAAAAAAAGATTTTAAAAATCAAATAAGAATGGAAGAAGAAAAATAAGAAAATAAATGAGAATGATGCAAGAAAATTATAAGAAGACAACAACTTGGTAAAAGAACCATAAAAATACTGAAAAAATATTCCAGTGAGATTAAAGATAGAAAGAAAAGACCTCTCTACATACAAAAATATTCATAACATCATTTTTGCAAGGTAGAGCATTAAATGTAGCATCACAATGTCAGGGGAAAGCTAGGGAGACATCCAGAATGCTGGATAGACACTCTGTAATGAATTTATTGAAGGACATAGACAAGGTAATGTAAGATTGGCAGATAAGAATGGCTTGTAATCTGCATCTTTGGAAGGAATTCCCAAATTGATGTTAGATCCATTTGAATGTTTGAAGAGATTAAATGTAATTTCTTAAGGTCATAGATTATGGCACAAAGTAGGCAACTAATAAAGGCATGTTCAGAGAGTAACAAAGAGCTAGAAACATAGAATGTACCCGCTGATTGGGGAATGGCTAAAGAAATGTCAGTATGGTATCTGAATTAATAGAACGTAGTGTGATATAATAAATTGCAAATAGGAGAAATTCAGAACTGATGAAGAGTAAATATAACCAAGGGAAAGAATACTTAATGACAATAATTATGAAAAGGAAAGCAATACTAAAAGGCAGCTCAACTCTGATTAATCATAGTGACCAGTCTCAGTCCTTAAGAACAGAGGATGAATCATTTCTTCCTATTCTAAGTAGAAACAGGTGGATCGTAGGTACAGAATACGGCATACACTAATAGCAATGTTCCTTTCTCCTTTGGCTTTCATTTGTTTATTTTTCTTTGTTAGAAGTGAAGGTTTATGGTGGTGGAGGGATAGTGGGAGACTATTGTAGTGTAAAAAAGAAGGCATTAATGAATTTTTAAAAAAGCAATAATAAAGCACATATCTTTTGTTATTAAAGAGTTGTCTCTCTTAGCATCTGGGAATCAGTTACACCATTGATGCTGCTCCTACCCATTACTTATCTGTGTAAAGTGGGAGGTTATCAGGAATGATCAGAAGAGCAATCTATAGCTGAATACAATGTGCAGCACATCTTTTGTGCCAACTCAAATGTCATCACTGCTGCTACAGCTACTAGAGATCATGACTCATAATTACAAAGAGAAGGAAATCAAATCAAACCACCCTTATTCAATATGGAAGCCAGAAGCATGGAACTTTATAGCTATGTGAGGCCTTAGAGATCATCTTTGTGAAATACCTAAGATACTTTTTAGAGAAAGACCACAAAGAGCTGGGGGATGGGGGAGGGCAGGAAAAGGCTTCATGTGTAAGATAATACTTGAAATGAATAATGATGATGATGATGATGATGATGAAAATAGCAAGCATTTATATAGTGTCTACTATAAGTCAGGCACTCTGCTAAGCACTTTACAAATACTATCTCATTTGATTTATACAACAACCCTAGTAGGTAGGTGCTAGTATTATCTCCATTTTATAGTTGGGGAAATTGAGGTAGACAGTGGTTAAGTGACTTACCCACGGTTATACAACCAGGGAAGTGTCTGAGATGGGATTTGAACTCAGAACTTCCTGACTCCAAGTCCAGTGTTCTAGTCACTCTTAGACCTAACCCCATTGTTACCTTCCCCAGGGAAACCAGTGATTCAAACAAGTAAAGGTGAAGCGGCCATGGAGAGAATAAAGGGCTTGAAGTCAGAAAGACTTGAGTTCAAATATCACCTCAAATGCTTTCTAGCTCTGTACCTCTAGTCAAGTCAATAAAGCTCTGCCTCAGTTTCCTCAACAGTAAATTGGGGAAAAGGGCCCTTGCTTCACAGTGTATTGTGAGGCTCAAATGCAATAATATTAGTAAAATGTTTAGCACAGTGCCTGGAATATAGTAGACACAATAAATGCTCGTTCCTTTTGTCCCCCACCTTGTCTATTCACCACTAGATACAAAAGTGTGGTTAACTATAGGGTTATGTATTCAACAGGAATGCAGGGAGGAATTTAGAGTGACTTTCTATTTTAAGATTATCATATATTTAGATTTGGAAGGGACCCTGGAGGCCATAAGATCCAATCCCCTCATTTTATATATGAAGAAATTTAGGACAAAGACATTAAGTTATTTGCCCATCATCACATAGATCATGTCGAGGGTGAGATCTGAATCCATGTCTTCCTATCTCTAAGTCCAGAGCTCTATCCATTATCATTTCTTGGGAACCGATGAAGTTACACGGCTGAGACTTTACAGGCAGACACTGGCAGGAAAGTGTCAGTCAATCTTTAATTATGATGATGATTGATGTGATGATAAAAATAATAACAGCAATCTCAGCAGCAGCAGCAGCAGCAGCAGCAGCAGCAGCAGTAGTAGTAGTAGTAGTAGTAGTAGTAGTAGTAGTAGTAGTAGTAATATACTTTTCAAACATAGGTTCTGCTACTGGGAAGAAAATAAAGACTTTTTTTTGCAGACTTTGAAAATGTCAAAACTATACTCTATGTTAATATTTGTACCTGCTTTGCTCAACTGCAGAAAACAGAAATCTAGAATTTTCCCATTTCTAATCTTCCTCTTTGTGCTTATAGGAATGTCTGAGGTTTGTCCTGGCCCCAATTAGGAAAAAACTAGGACATGTATCCCACTCTTCACTTAAATATTTCTCCAGAGGAAGCATAGTCTCTGTAGTGGCTAGATGGCTGGAATTCCTTCCTGGAGAAGAATGGGCATGGTCCCTGTCTGACAAAGTACTGCACAGCACAGCTCCATTCAGAAACAGAATATCATTAATGCAACTGGGACTTGGGGAAATTTGGAATCATAGAATTCTGTATCTGGAAGATACCTTAGTGATCATCTAGTCTAGGTCCCCTGTTTTATTCTTGAGGAAACTGAGGCCAAAAGGAGGGTGACTACTGAGGGTCAAATAAATAAAATAAATATTTAAAATATTTAATTTAATTTAAATTATTTAAAATAAATATCACATAAAAAACTATTGGCAACTGACTTCTAGGCTAAAGATTGTTACCTTGTTGTGCCTAGGGCAGTATGACATTGTTATCCAGGTTGGTCTGGAGGGGATGAATATGGTTCAACATCCATTGCACAGACTCTTGATCTTGTGAGATACATACACACACACACACACACATGCATTTGTATATACACACACATATACATATATGTATGTATATATGCATGTATATACACATACATACACATATGAATATGCATAGTTGTTGTTCAGTCATTTTCAGTTGTGTGAACTGAGGCAAATAGGATCAAGTGACTTGTCCAGGGTCATACAACTAGTAAACGTTTGAGGCCAGATTTGAACTCAGGAAGATGAGTCTTCCTGACTTCATGCGAGACACTCTAACCACTGGATAACCTAGCTGCCTTACAAATATGTATGTACTTATAAGTATACACATACATATACATGCACATACATATTAATTAACCAATAAACATTTATTAAGCACCTACTATATGACAAACACTGTGCTAAGCACTTACACATATACACACATGCACACATATACATATTAGTACACAATGTATGAATGTGCATAGAAAACATATGTATACATTAATATAAATATTTTATATATCTTTCTAAACACATTTCACCTAACTCCTCCCAAAACATCTTATATTCCAGCCAACCTAACCTATACTATTCCCTATATATAAAATTCTACCTCTCTTCCTTTGTACATACAGTCTCACCAACTTAAAATCTTCTCCCTTTTTACCGCCTACATGATAATTTTTCTGATTCCTCCCAGTTGTAGGATTTTCCCTTATCTCCAGTCAAGTTATTTTCTTGATGTGTATTTGGTACTTACTTCTCTTTGTTTATATTGTCTCCCTGAATAGAACATAAGCTTCTTGAGGGAAAGGACTTTGCATTTTTTTTATTTGTATCCTCACCACCTAGCACAGTACCTAGAGTATGGTAGGGGATTAATAAATGGATTTTAAACCGAAATCTAGCCATAGTGATGACATTTTCTACACTAGAGGCTCCTCCGTTCTAACTCTGTCCCATAACTTACATGCCGAATGAAAGAATGGATAGCTTGTTTCCCAAAGCCATGGGCACTGGGAATCTGCATACCATGTGCCAAGAAGAAAATCCAGCTGTTCCAGTGGAACTTATCTCTTCCAGATTGTACAAACTTCGAACCCCTGTATAAGGTCAGGTTAATGCATTTTAAGGCAAAGGCAGTATAGTGAGAGAAGCAAAGTGAGACCAACAATGGGGCCTTTGATCTCAGCTAATCAAGACATTTCATGAGTCACTTTATGATCATGTAGTGCTCAGTTCCTAATGAAAATGGTTTAGGTATGACTTTACTGGGGAGATCTGAGCATCAGCTATAGAGGGAAGAAAGCCAGATATTAGGTAACTCAAGACAACTCAGGAAATCCAAACAAAGTTACAGTTCCATTAGCCAAATGTAATGTTTGTGGAAGGAGAAGGAGTTGGAATGAAGAGGCCCTCGGTACCCAGTCTTAGGCTTCCTCCTCTCTCATGTTCAGGGCATGTGCCAAACAGGCATCGCCAATCTGAAGCCCTGAAAGCCAAATTCAAACCAAGGTACACATCTCTCTTCTGCCTCTGCACAGCCTGCACTCAGCTGTTTACCTTAAAATCCTTTGCCTTTCTCCTCTTGGCAAGGAGGACATTTACCGATGGACACTTCATTGACTGTACACATTCTGGAAGGAAAGAAAGACCTCTTGGGATGGTCTGATGGGAAACAAAGATGTCCCATGTATGACTATGTTTCAATAGCACTTCATATTTCTAGAGGGTTTTATGGTATTTTTTTTATTAGCAAGTGCATATAGCAGTCCCATCCAGGGACACAGTTATGTTCTCAGTTTGCAAACAAATTGAAGTTCCCATGTGCTCCAAGTCACTTGCCCAGGCCCACACAGTGTGGAGAGCAGAAAACAGGTATTAGAACTGGCAGACCTGGAGATCACAAGCTTCAGAGACTCACTGCCTTCATGTTTTCCATATACCTATTTATATGAATATGCAAGGGACTGTGGAAAGTAAGCCAAGTATTTAGATTATATCAAACAATACTGAATGACATAATGTACATAAAGAACTTTTCAACTTTAAGGCAATGTAAGAATGTCAGCTGTGATTGCTATTGTTGTTATGATGACAATGATGATGAAAATAGGCAATATGATGTATTAATACATAATATTTAATATATAAAAGATTGGTCTGAAGGTTAGGGTGATCTGGATACTGCTTCTGACACATACGAGCAGTGTGACCACGGGCAAGTCACTTTATCTCTAGATATCCACGGATAATTCTGTGATTACAAACAAGGTGATAACAAACAGTATTTGTCGATGTTATTTACAGAGTAACAGGTCTCTATACTGATGAAATCACAGGTCTAACACATATATATGTATGTGTCTGTACAAATATATGTGTGTACATAAACATTCATGAAAGCATATATTATACATTTATGATACATAAATATAATACAATATAACTGCACAATACAAAATGAGATATGATGACAACACAACAAAACACATTATAACAGAATACTATATGAGACAATAAAATAAATGCAATACAATGCAACATAAATATAATATAAGGTGCAATATGATATAATACAAATATAATATGATCTAATTTGATATGATATGATATGTGATGTAATGTAACATAATATAACAAAATGTGCATAACATATAAAACATTTTAACAGATTGCTCTCCAAAATGGTTGGAGCAATTCGTAATTCCGCTGACTGATGTGTGTGTGTGTGTATGTGTGTGTGTGTGTGTTTCATATGATGTTCATTTTGTTTTGGTCAAGAGGAACAAATAATTCAATTAATAGATTTGGAGCTTCAACAAATTCAACATTTATTAACACATAGAATCATCAAGATAATTTTCTCAATTTTTCATTTAACTTTGTTCATCTGTGTATTTTACTTCTGCCTCTGAGAAAAGACTTCACTGGCAGACCCAAGTGTGTTACAAGCAGTATTACTATAAAATGAAGGTCAAAGGAAAAGACTCCCAGACTAGGAGTCAAGAGACCAGTGTTCTATTTGGCTCTACCACTAAGAATTTGCATCAGAGTTGTGGGCAAATCCTGTAAGCCTCAGTTCTGCATCTATACAATGAGGGAATCAGATTAGATGGTCATAAAGGTTCTATCTCTCCAATTCCATGCCTCTCTGATTGAACCAAAGAGATGGAGGACAACTTCAAATAAGAAAGTATTTGACTTATGCCAGATAGATAAAAATGTTCTGTTTTTAAAGACAGAGCTTTAACCACTACCACATGTTTCTTTAATAATAGATTCTAGCATTTAGTGCTCTTCATTGTAGTAAGTTCTTTCTTATACCTGATCATAGATTATTGATCTAGAGATGTAAGGGATTTCAAACACTATTCCAACTCCTGTAGTTTATAGATGAGGAAACTGAGGCTCAGGGAAATTAAATAATTTGTGCAAGGTCATTTGGCAATAACAATGTCAAGATTTGAATCCAGATCTTATTGAAAGTCAGCATTTTTTCCATTTTACTATATTTACTCCAAAATCTGTCTTCTGAAACTTTTCTCTTTTCTTCTGTACTCTGTTCAGTAGAGAGGAAAACTTTCTCATCATCAATTTCTACCTGCAAATTATACGTCTCCTTAAGTCCATGCAAATCTGACTTTTTTCACTGCCACTCTGCTAAAACTGCATGTCAGCGGTTCATAAGTTTCTTTTTGCCAAATTCAAAGACCTTTTCTCCATCATCATTCTTTTCGACCTTTTTATATAGCATGTTACTTAGTTGACCACCTCCTCCACTTTCTTAAAACTCCTTTTTCCTCTTTCCCCCATCATGTTACATTATCCTGGGTCTCCTTTGGCTGAGCTTTCCTCTTTTCTTGGTCCCCATCTTATTTCTTTTCCCTGTGAACATTCTTTAAAGTTTAGTGAATAGTCCTATATTCCAGTCTCTCAGACACCTTCTCCACTATAAATCTTCGACTACCATCTTGCCACTAATTTTTCCAAAATTGTTGTCTTTTGTCCTGACCTCTCATTTCACATGCATTTTTTTCCAATTTTCACTGAGAATATTCACTTGGAGGTTTTAGCACAAACTCAGACTCAATCAGTGTCAAAGTGAACTCATATTACTGATCTAAGATATCTCTTTCAACTTTCTGTTAATGGCATTGCCATTTTTCTAGACATTTCAGTGTAATCAACTTTGAATCTATCTCTCTCTCTCTTTATCCCTCTCTCTCTCTCTCTCATCCCTTGCATTCAAAATGCCCATAAGTCCTGAAGATACTTCCTTCATGATATCTCTATGATTTACTCTCATTCTATATTTCTACTCCAATTACCCTCATCCAAGCCCTTATCATCTCATTCTTTGATGATTGAAGAAATATCCTTTCTTGTCTAACCAGTTCTAAGTCATTTATTTCAAAAGAATTTGGAAATTTTAGTAGAATACAAGGATAGTATGAGTCATCAGTATGATATGGAAGCCAAAAAAGGTAGTGAGATCTTGAAATCAACTTGAAAAATGACATAGTTTCCGAGAGTAAAGAGGTAATAGGCCCTCTGTACTCTGACCTGCTCAAACCATATCTAGAATATTCTGTTCAGGGGCCTCAATTTAGGAAGACTAAATATAAGTTGGAGATTTTCCAGAGGACAACCTGATTAGTAAAGGGTCTTGACTATGTCATATGAATTTTACTTGAAGGAATGGGGGATATTCATTATGGAGAACAGCAATCTTAGGGAGAGAAATGATTGTTATGTTTAAGCATTTGAAGAACTGGCATATGAAAGATGAATTAGACTTCTGTTTGGAACCAGAAGGTAGAGCAAGAATTAATGGATGGAAGCTGCAAAGAGACAAATTTAACTTAAGTACCAAGAAAAAACAAAAACAACAACAACAACAAAAGGAGGCATTAGATTCTTCATTCTTGGAGGTATTCAAGAAGAGGCTAGATGACATTTGCTAGATATGTTGTAGTAGGGATTTCTTTTTGTGTATAAATTGTACTAAATGGTGAAAGAAGTGTGGTCCAACTCTAAAATATTGAGATTTGGGGGCAGAGCCAAGATGGCTCTGAGCTCTCCCAAATTCCTATCAAAAGCACAACAAAATCATGCCTCAAAATGACTTCCGAAGTACCAGAACCAACAAAAGCATGGGGTGAAACAGTTTTCCAGCTCAAGACAATTTAGAAGATTGGCAGGAAAGGTCCGTCTCACTGGGGTCAGACTGGAGTGTAGTCCAATGTAGGCTGCCCCTGGGCAAGCCAGCAGCAGGCCTTGTCGGGGAGGGGTAATGGAATCAGCTGTAGTAGTGGTTTCTGGAGCTCTCAGTCCATAGAGAGTGAGGAAGTCAGATAACTGGTCAGAAGGAGATTACAGGGGATCCTTTGATGCATCTGGGAGAGGTGTTCAGTTGCATTGCCCATATGCAATGCTAGGTAGAAGCCTCTGGGTAAGGAGGAGCACTAGCAGGAGTAGGGAATCTGGACATAGTTCCAGAGCAGAAAAGAATGCTTATGGTTGCACACAGAACAGAACATAGGCCAGGAGAACAGTGACCACACCTCTCCTTAGATCCTACCATGTTGGAAGAACTGAAAACATACAGACCCCCAGAAGTAGCTCTGAAAACAAGAAATAGGCTGGAAAAATGAGCAAACAATAGCAAAAAAAAGAACCTGAACATAGAAAGTTATTATGGTGACAGGAAATATCAACACACAAACTCAAAAGAAGACAATAATGGCAAAACAGCTACATCCAAAGCCTCAAAGGAAAATGTGAATTCATCTCAGGCTCAAAAAGAAATCCTGGAAGAACTCAAAAAGATTTAAAAAATCAAATAACAGAGGTAAAGGGAAAAAAATGAGAACAAAGCAAGAAAATCGTGAAAAAGGGTCAACAGCTTGGTAAACGAAGCACAAAAATACTGAAGAAAATAACACCTTAAAAAAATAGGCCAAATGGTAAAAGCAGCACAAAAATCTGCTGAACTCCTTATAAAGCAGAATTGGCCAAATGTAAAAATAAGAACAAAAATTCACTAAAGAACTCTTTAAAAAATGAAATTGGCCAAATGGAAAAGGAAGTACAAAAGTTCACTGAGAGAAAACAAACAAACAAAAAAAAATCCTTAGAAATTAGAATTGGGCAAATTGAAGTTAATGATTCCATGAGACATCAAGAAACAATAAAACAAAATCAAAAGAATGAAAAATAATAGAAAATGTGAAAAATCTTATTGGAAAAAACATTTGACCTGGGAGATAGATTGAGGAAAGATAATTTAAGAATTATTGGACTACCTGAAAGCCATGATCCAAAAAATAAAAAAGCCTAGACACTATCTTTTGTGAAATTATCTAGGAAAATTGACCTGATATCCTGGAACCAGAAAAAAGAATAGAAATTGAAAGAATCACCTGATCACTTCCAGAGAAAGAATTGATTGTGTCTGCATACAGATAGAATAATACTTTTTTTAAACTTTCTTTATTTTTCTTGTTTTTTTTCCTATGTTTTCTTTCACAACAGGACTAATATGGAAATACGTTTTGCATTACCACACATGTATAACCTCCACCAAATTGCTTGCATTCTCAATGATGGAAGAAAGGAAGGAGAGAGGGAGAGAATTTTAAAACTCAAAATTAAAAAAAAGAAAATATAAAAAAATTGTTTTACATGTAACTGGAAAAAGAGAGAGAGAGACATAAAATGAAACATGATTTGGCATTTCTAAAATAGGAAATGTTGAAAGAAAAGAATTCATCTCAGAGTCAGAATATGCCTCACAAATCATCTAGTCTGGGGCTTCTTAAACTTTTTCTACTTGCGACCCCTTTTCCCTTTTGGCAGTATTTGTTGTCCTTGCGTGGCCTGAGGGCATGCACAGTACAAACTGCACATGCTTTGTGTTCAGAACCAAAGCTGCAATGAAGTTGCATGATGCAACACAGGCACACACTGCCGGAAACACCTCTGGATTCATTATGCATTTGATTTTTAATTAATTCTTGGTCATTGCACATTCAGAAACCTTTTACTATTGCCAAATTTTTCACAACCAGTTTAAGAAGTGCTGATTTTAAGTTAGTTGTATTAAATTCAAATAGAAACTGATACCTAATGGCCACATACTCACTTAGAAAAACACAAATTAACATTATATTGTATTTTTGTTCATTTTGTCAAACATTTCCCAATTACATTTCAATTTGGTTTGCTACAGTACATGAGAATTTTGCAGGTTGCATCACCAAAGGAGTTTGACAACTCTGAGTAGTCAGTACATAGACATTTTAGGGATGACTAATGCCACAGAAGAAGCTATAGTAAATGTGGGTTAGATAATGTCAATTTGAATTTATTGAACACGGGTCTCAAAGACTTAAAGATTTTAGGAAATGAATTGTGAGATTGCTTTTTGTTGACTTTTAATTTTTATTTTCTTAAATATTTTAAATATCCTGATCATTAGCTCATCTTTAGATCTATAGAAGTATTGGTGTTCCAGGTCTTGTTGCTATATAGCAACAAAGATAAAATATTTGTATTGAAAAGATGGACCTTTTGCTGCTATAGGAAGCTTGGAATCAGGAAAAGTCATTTACAGCCCCCCAAACACTCCAGACACTCTCTCCTTCTTTTCCAAATATAGGCCCAGCTCACTGAGCCTCACCTGTATTATTTGTTTCATCTATATATGTACACCACTGCAAAAGCTCAATAAGGGAGTCCATTCAGATGAATGATTTTTCCTGTTTGGAAATGTAGGCCCAGCTCCTTTGAGCATTTATAGGGTTTTTCCAGAAGGATCTGCAATTTCTTGGGCTTTGAATACAGATAACACAATGTCAAAGACAGACAGGAGATTCTGCGGTCATGTCGCCATCCACAAGGAAACCCTTCTGGACCTGAATTCTGTGCTGGGATTCATAACAGTGATGAGTACTTTTGGTGAGCAACACGTCTCTATGTCTTACATATTTATCATAAGAAAGTCATTAAATAGGATTATTTCTGTTATATTTTCTAAGGAATTCTAAATGATTATGATATATGGATGAGCGACACCTTATGCTAAAAGTGCCTATGAAGTGATGTTTTGTTCTAACAAACTGAAAGCTTTTTCATAATCAACAATAACAAAACATAATCATAATATGTATTTATATTAAGGCAGCTATCTGGTGTAGTCCAGTGTTGTCAAACTCGAATAGAAGATCCCTGCAAGCTGCATACTGACCTAGAAAACCAGCCATTAGCACTATCTATGTTGTATTGTATTTCTATTTATTTTATTGAATATTTCCCAACTACATTTTAATCAGGTTTATTGTGACTTTGACACCTTTGGTGCCATGGATAGACTTGGCCTAGACTCAGGAAAAACTGAATTCAAATCAAGTCCAAGATAATTATTAGCTGTGTGACCCAAGACAAGTTACTTAACCTCTGTTTGCCTCAGTTTCCTCATCTATAAAATGGGAATAATAACAGCACCTGCCTCACAGAGTTGTTGGGATGATAAAAAAGATAATATTTGTAAATCACTTCCCAAACCTTAGAATAGTATAATAATACTAGCAATTATTTTACCTATGCAAAGATCTCAAATCTTTCTGGGATTGTTACTGCATTAATGATAGAAATTCTTTGGAGCTTATAAACCTAATTAAAACAATTAATTAAAATATGCCTTCTAGAAGTAACATCTCATGCCAATATAACTGTGATTACTAGACACATATTCATATAATAACTATTTTGTTGAGCTGACTAGTTCCATTAAAACAGAGTATCATGTTGATGGAAAAGGAGAGACCTTGATTCTTTATTTACATGAATAGAGTATCCAGTCAGACTTAATCAGGTATGACTCAAATTGTTGTTATTAAGTCTTTTTTTTTCAGTTGTGTTCAACTCTTCATGTGCCCATTTGGGGTTTTCTTGGCGTACTGGAGTGGTTTGCCATTTCCTTCTCCAGCTCGATTTAAAGATGAGGAAACTGAGGCAAACTGGGTTAAGTGACTTGTCCAGGGTCATACATTAGTAAGTGTCTGAAGTCAGATTCAAACTTAAGAGGATGAGTTTTCCTGACTCTAGACCCCACCCTCTATCCACTGTGCCACCTAACCGCCTATGACCCAAATAATAATTGGTTTTTAAGATGAGTTACCAATATTTTCTCATATTACTGCTTCAGGATCCTGCATATCAACTGGACAACCAAAAACTCCACTCTTGAATCTCTGAACTTTTACAATCTAATATTAGTTGTCTGCTCTCCCTGAAAATCTCTTTTCCTGCTGCTACCTCCTCTAATTCACCAGGTCCTAAGTAGAACTTCTGTTTGAGAAAGTATTCAGCTCGGCCCTGAAAATTTTTCCTCCAATTTTTCTTTACTCCTGACTTTCTGGACTTTTATACCTTGCCCCCACTTTTTAGCTCTTTTTTATATCTTGTCTTTTCCTATTATATTGTAAACCTATAGATGATGGTTAGAGGTTGTCTTCCTTTTTTCTTATATTTGTATTACCAGCACATTGCCACAAATATAGCAAGCACTTAATACATGCTTTTATCTATCTATCTATTTATCTATCTATCTACCTCTCAACTATTTATGTATCTATGTATATATAGTGAGATCTTATATTCTGTACATCTTTCAGTCATTTATGAAGTAATAAAGATGTGATCTATTGTTTAATACTACTTGTAAAAATCTCGTTTTTCCTACTAATACCATAGTATTAATTTCCTACTAAAACCATAGTACTAATACCAATAATAACATAGACAATGTTCCCAATTAGTATATAGATGATTCTCATAATGATTCTGTATAGGTGGGAGAAGAGAGGAGGGATATATGTGAATAGCTGTTGATAGTCACCATATATATATATATATACATACACATATACATATATATACATACACACACATACACACACCTACATACATATATATATAATATGTACATATATATAATACACACTAATAAGGACTAAGTTTTTTTTTGTGGTTTTTTTTTTTGTATCTTCTTCTTATTTAGATACCTAGTAAATTGTAAATTGGTCTCTCAATGCCATCAAAATACTACTTCCTCAGCACAGATCTCTTTATATACTTAACTGATTTTGCATATATTTTAAATTCTATTTCTTCTTCTTCAGGGATTGTGATATTAAGGTCCAAGTGTGTTGGTTCCACTATCCTTGAAGATGAAAATAAAAATTTATTATGAAAGTTTTCACAAATCTTTTCCATTTTTTTTGTTGGTAGTCTTCTTTCCATTTTTGTTCTTAAATGTCCCAAATATCATTTTGGCCAGTAATATGGACATTGGTTTTGCATGACTTCACATGTATAACGTGTACCATATTGCTTGCCTTCTCAGTGGGCAAGGAAGCAGTTGAAGAGAATTCAAAAATTTTAAAATGAATGTTTAAAAAAAGAGAGAGAGATCATTTTGGTAAGTTGGCTATCTTATGAAGTTTCCTTAGACTGTTTCTACCTTCCACTGTTCTCTTTGCTTCGTGGGATGATTCAGTTTATAAACATCCTTTCTTTTGCTCTGCAACACTTCTTGAATTTGTAATCTGACCCAATGTTTACTTTGGCATCCATCTGTCTTTGCCTTGGTTTAACTTCTCAATGAGATTATTATAGTCATTGCTGATGTCACTTCTGTTGTCCATTTCCTATTTAAAAATTTTTCAATAGCTTGTTTAAATAATACAGGGTTAAATCTAAGACATCTCCAAAGGCCTCATGATGGAAAATGCTATCCACATCCAAAGAAAGAACTATGGAGTTTGAATGCAGGTTGAACCATATTTGCTATTTTTTTTCTTCTGTTGTGTTTTGTTTCCTCTTTCTGGTGGTTCCTCCTATTGATTCTAATTCTTACTTACAACATCACTAATGTGAAAATATGTTTAATAGGAATGTATATGGATAGCCTAAATCAGATTGCATGCCATCTTGGGGAGGGAGGGAGAGAAAAATTTAAAACTCAAAAACTTATGGAAGTGATTGTTGATAAATCCAAATAAATTAATTGAAAAAAAAAAGAAAAAGGAAAAAGATAAAAAAAATAATAATACAAGGTTAAACAGTAATAGTACTCCATCTTTTTTTTCCTTCTTGTTTATTTTAAAATTTAACCCTATTTCTGACAAACTAAAGAATAACTCAAGAATAATTTTCATGTATTTTTTCCTATCTATTCAAAATATAGTCAATTTCATTCTATGGGATCCCATTCAGTGCTTATCATATCCTGCCACTTACCAATTGTTTTTTAAAAAAACTTTTCATGATATAGAGATGTGAAGTTTCTGTATAATCTTTGTCTTTTCTCATTTCTACTGAATCCTATTTTTCCATGTATTCACCATCTTCATGATTTTCCTCCTTTCCATTGGAATAACCTAGCATCAGAGCACACATTAATTTGATTTGGAGGGTCTTATAAAGTTTCTCATTAGGTTTCTCTACTACTTCATTCTAGTAACTGAAATGAGATATGTAAAAGCTGCAAAGATTTTATGTCATTCTTCTTGCAAATGCTTATTTTCACAACTGAAATATGTGATGACCACATGTCTCAAAATAACATTTCTTGTTCTTTTGGGTGCATAGTAATACTCTCTACCAACTCAATTTTTGCCTCTCCAAGGAGCACCTATAAACCATCCCTCCATTTAGTTTCAACTTCCTTTTTTTGTGTAGTTATATTTATAACAAACATGTTGAGACTGATTTGATTCAGCTCTTCATGAATGTCCCCTTTTTGTCCATACTGACACTTTCACTGTGAAATAAGAGGAGGGGTGCACAGGACTGACAGCCATTAAAAAATATTTAATTTGTTTCACACATTGTCATGGCCAGAAAAGTTTTGGTAACACGTGGCCAGGCTCCTTGTGATTAGCTAAGCTGGTCCTTGGAAAACAGACTCATTCTTTTCCTGGAACCAAACTTGAAACTTTTCCAGAGTAGCAGAACCTGCCAAAATTTTGCTCCACTGGCATAGTCCTTGAGAATCCACAGGGTCACCTCCATACTGTATTTGTGGAGGGTTATACATATATATGTATGTAAATAAGTTCATAGAATTAAGGGCTAGACAGGAGGAAGGGAGGATAGAAAGGGAGGGGAATAAACATTTGTATATCACTAATTACATGTCAGACATGGTACTAAACATTTTTTAACAAATATCTCAAATATTACAAATATCATTCTGACCTCACAAGTCACATACTCCAGTCCCCTCATTTTACAGATAAGGAAGATAGGGCTAAAACATATTAAATGACCTATTCTAGTCACACAGGTTGTAAGCAGGAGAGTCAGAATACAAACCCAGGTCTTTTGACTGTTCATCCAGTTCTCTTTGCACTGCATCGTGTTACCATGATGTAGATTTATAGTATGTACATTATCTATCATCGATGAGCATATATACCCAGGCAAGACTTATTGATGTTGCTGTAGAGATTCTGTTGGTGTAAGGAACTTTCAGTGTGGAAAATACTTCTATTGACAGAGATTAGTAACTTTTCAGTAACTTCATCTTAGTGACTTGTTATAGACAAAGAGGTTAAAAGACTTGCCTGGAGTCACAGGTAGGATTTGAGTTCAGGTCTCCTGGACTGTAAGGCTGGTCCCTCATCCATTACGAGGTGCTACCTTTCATAAATCCAGACCAAGAGTTACAGTGATTTCTCCTCCTTGTCCGATTCTGTAGTTTGGATACTCACAAAGGTATGCTGGGAAATGCTTAACAACCAGCTCTCTGGATGTACACAGGCCATATTTTTATGTTAAAACAGTATTATCAGTATTTTACCATCACTTTCTTGAGTCTAAATATGAACAGAACAATAAATCAAACCTTATTTGTAACATTTGCTGATTTCTGAGGTGAAAATGTTCACATCAAAAATTTAACAATGGCTGTCTACCTGGCTTCAGCCTACTCCTGAAAACCCAGAAAATTTCTAGTCTCCTTCTTTATGAGGTGTTATAACAATTAATAAGATTTTAAATAACTTGAAATTGTATAGTAAAGGGACTAGAGAAAATTTTGTTTTTCTTCTTTTTCATCGAATAATAAGGGTTTACACTGGAGCAACAAGGATTTCTATTGGACAAAAAGCAGCTGACCTTTCAGGGCACACAGATGTTTTATGTTGTCAATTTATTTCCCTGTGAATCACAATGCTTTTTCACAATTCATGATGTGGTCCATTTGTACTTGATTAAAAAAGAAAATCAATATTCTGCATCTCTTCTTGAAATTACGTAGATTTTCACCAAATGTTGACTCAGATACTTTTTTAAAACCATATTTATTAAACACTTTAGTAAGTGAATGACCATATATTATCTCTCCTGGAGGCTTTATTCTTGAAGGTTTTCCCCTGTATTTGAATTAACATCAAAGAATACAGCTTATATATTGGGTATATGATAATTTTTTTGGAATTTATGATTTTATGATCAAAGACCAACTTGCTTGGATTTTTAGATTAAAAGAAAAAACTTTAAATCAATCTCATATAAAGTATAGACAACTTCAAAGCAGAGGATCTTAACCTTGGGTCCAGGAAATTATTTTTTTAATAAGATTTTATTTTTTCCCAATTACGTGTAAAAACAATTTTTAATATTCATTTCTTAAAATTTTGAGTTCCAGATTCTCCCCCTCCCTCCCTCTCCCTGTTAGAGACAGTAATAAATTTGATATAGGCTATATATGTGCAATCATGCAAAACATATTTGCATATTAGTCATGTTGTGAAAGAAAACACCAGTCTGGGAATTTTTGTTAATGTTTAAAGGTTATTTTTTAAATTTTTTAAATTTTTAATTAATTTATTTTGAATTATCAACAATCACTTCCATAAACTTTTGAGTTTTAAATTTTTCTCCCCCTCCCTCCCCACCTCCCTCCCTAAAACAGTGCGCAATCTGATACAGGCTATACATACATATTCCTATTAAACATATTTTCACATTAGTGATGTTGTAGGTAAGAATTAGAACCAATAGGAAGTACCACCAGAAAGAAGAAATAAAACACAACAGAGGGGAAAAAAATAGCAAATAGTATGCTTTGATCTGCATTCAAACTCTATAGTTTTTTTCTTTGGATGTGGATAGCATTTTCCATCATGAGGCCTTTGGAGATGTCTTAGATCCTTCTATGGCTGAGAAGGGTTAAATCTATCAATATTAGTCATCGCACAATGTAGCTGTTACTGTGTACCACGTTCTCTTGGTTCTGCTCACTTCACTCAGCATCAGACCATACAAGTCTTTCCAGGTTTTTCTGAAGTCAACCTGTTCATCATTTCTTATGTGCAATAGTATTGCATTACATTCATATACCACAACTTGTTCAGTCATTCTCCAATTGATGGGTATCTTCTCAATTTCCAATTCTTTGCCAGTACAAAAAGAGCTGCTATAAATATTTTTGTACATGTAGGTCTTTTTCCCATTTGTATGATCTCTTTGGGATATAGCCCTAGAAGTGCTACTGCTGGGTAAGAGGGTATGCACATTTTTATATCCCTTTAGGCATGGTTCCAAATTGCTCTCCAAAATGGTTGGATGATTTCACAACTCCACCAACAATGCATTAGTGTTCCAATTTTCCCACATCTTCTCCAACATTTATCATTTTCCCGTCTTGTCATGTTGGCCAATCTGATAGGTGTGATGTGGTACCTCAAAGTTGTTTTCATTTGCATTTCTCTAATCAATAGTGATTTAGAGCATTTTTTCATATGACTATAGATGGCTTTAATTTCTTCATCTGAGAATTGCCTGTTCATATCCTTTGACCATTTATCAATTGGGGAATAATTTGTATTCTTATAAATTTGACTTAATTCTCTATATATTTTAGAAATCAAGTCCTTATCAGAGAGACTGGTTGTAAAAATTCTTTCCCAATTTTCTACCTTCCTTCTAATCTTGGTTGCATTGGCTTTGTTGTGCAAAAACTTTTCAATTTAATGTAATCAAAGTTATATACTTTGCTTTTCATAATGTTCCCTATCGCCTGTTTGGTCATGAATTCTTCTATTCTCCATAAATCTGATAGGTAAACTATTCCTTGCTCTCCCAGTTTCAGCCTTTCTATCTAAATCATGAACCCATTTTTGACTTTATTTTGGTATATGGTATGAGATTTTGGTCCACGCCTAGTTCCTGCCATGCTCTTTTCCAGTTTTCCCAGCAGTTTTTGTCAAAGAGTGAGTTCTTATCCCAGAAGCTGGGGTCTTTGGGTTTACAAATAATAGATTACTATAGTCACTGACTACTGTGTCTTACATACTTAACCTATTCTACTGATGCACCACTCTATTTCTTAGCCACTACCAAACAGTTTTGATGATTGCTGCTTTATAATACAATTTAAGATCTGGAATTGCTAGGCTACCTTCCCTGTTTCTTTAGTTCCCTTGATACTCTGGACCTTTTGTTCTTCCAAATGAATCTTCTTATTATTTTTTCTAACTCTATAAAACAATTTTTTGGTAGTTTGATCAGTATGGCACTGAATAAGTAAATTAGCTTAGGTAGAATTGTCATTTTTATTATATTAGCTCGGCCTACCCATGAGCAACTGATGTTTTTCCAATTATTTAGATCTGACTTTGTGTGAAAAGTGTTTTGTAATTGTGTTCATATAGGTCCTGGGTTTATTTTGGGAGGTAGACTCCAAAATATTTTATAATGTCTACGTTAAGTTTAAATGGAATTTCTCTTTCTATCTCTTGCTGCTGGGCTTTGTTGGTAACATACAGACATGCCAATGATTTATGTCGGTTTATTTTATAGCCTGCAACTTTGCTAAAGTTGTTTATTATTTCAAGTAGTTTTTTATTTGATTCTCTAGGATCCTCTAAGTATATCATCATATCATCTGCAAAGAGTGATAGCTTTGTTTCTTCTTTGCCCATTCTAATACCTTCAATTTCTTTTTTTTCTCTTATTGCTAAAGCTAACATTTCCAGTATGATATTGAACAACAGTGGTGATAATGGACATCCTTGTTTCATCCCCGATCTTATTGGAAATGCTTCTAGTTTGTCCCCATTACACATGATGATTGCTGAAGGTTTCAGGTAGATGCTATTTATTATCTTAATAAAGACCATTTATTCCTATGCTCTCTAATGTTTTTAATAGGAATGGGTGTTATGGTTTTTTTTATTAATACATTTTTTCATTTTTAGTTTTCAACATTTACTTCCACAAGATTTTGAGTTCCAAATTTTCACCCCATCTCACCCCTCCCCCCACCCCAAGATGGCATGCATTCTGAATACCCCTTTCCCTAGTCTGCCTTCCCTTCTATCTCTCCCCCCTTCTCTTAACTCCTTCCCCTTCTATTTTCCTGTAGGGCAGGATAGAGTTTTGTACCCCATTTCCTGTATTTCTCATTTCCCAGTTGCCTGTGAAAACATTTTTTTTAAAACTTTAAGTTCCAAATTTTCTGCCTTCCTCCCTCCCCACCCACCCTCATTGAAAAGGCAAGCAACTCAATATAGGTTATACATGTGCAGTCATGCAAAACACTTCCATAGTAGACATGCTGTGAAAAACTAACTTTATTTCCCTTGATCCTATCCATGCCCTCCATTTATTCTATTCTTTCTTTTGACCCTGTCCCTCCTCAGAAGTACTTGCTTCTGATTACCCCCTGTCCCAATCTGCCCTCCTCTCTATCATCTCCCTACTCTCTTGTCCTCTTCTCCCCCTATTTTCCTGTAGGGTAAGACAGATTTCCATACCCAATGAGTGTGTATGTTATTCCCTCCTTAAGTCAAATCCTATAAGATTCACTCATTGCCTCTCACCTTCCCTGTTTCCCCTCCACTGTAAGAGCCTTTTCTTTTCTGTTTTTTTTTTGTGAGATGGTTTACCCATTCTACCTCTCCTTTTCTCCTTCTCCTAGTATAATCCTCTCTCATCCCTTAATTTTATTCTCCAGATATGACCCCTTCATCTTCAATTCACCCTGTGCACTCTATCTATCTATCTATCTATCTATCTATCTATCTATCTATCTATCTA
>NW_020950062.1:2828762-2850148 GCF_900497805.2 Vombatus ursinus | reverse complement strand
CTATCTATCTATCTATCTATCTATCTATCTATCTATCTATCTATCTACATACATACATATAATTTTTTCCCTCCAACTACCCTAATACTGACAAAGGTCTCATGAGTTACAAATATCATCTTTCCATGCAGGAATGTAAAGAGTTCAACCTTAATAAGTCTCTTATGATTTTCTCTTTCCTGTTTACCTCTTCATGTTCCACTTGAGCCTTGTATTTGAAAGTCAAATTTTCTATTCAGCTCTGGTCTTTTCATCAAGAATGCTTGAAAGTCCTCTATGTCACTGACTGACCATTTTTTCCCCTGAAGGATTATACTCAGTTTTGTTGGGTAGGTGATTCTTGGTTGTAATCCCATCTCCTTTGCCCTCCAGAATATTATATTCCTTGCCCTGTGGTCCCTTAACGTAGAAGATGCTAAATCTTGTGTCATCCTGACTGTGTTTCCACAATACTTGAATTGTTTCTTTCTGGCTGCTTGTAATATTTTCTCCTTGACCTGGGAACTCTGGAATTTGGCTACAATATTCCTAGGAGTTTTCCTTTGGGGATCTCTTTCAGGAGGAGATTGGTGGATTCTTTCAATTTCTATTTTGCCCTCTGGTTCTAAAATATCAGGGTAGTTTTCTTTGATCATTTCTTGAAAGATGATGTCTAGGCTCTTTTTTTGATCATGGCTTTCAGATAGTCCAATAATTTTTAAATTCTCTCTCCTGGATCTATTTTCCAGGTCAATTGTTTTTCTGATGAAATATTTCACATTGTTTTCTAATTTTTCATTCTTTTGGATTTGTTTTACAGTGTCTTGATTTCTCATAAAGTCACTAGCTTCCAATTGCTCTATTCTAATTTTTAAGGAAGTATTTTCTTCAGTAATCTTTTGGACTTCCTTTCTCATTTGGCCAATTTTGCCTTTTAGGGCCTTCTTCTCCTCATTGGCTTTTTGGACCTCTTTTGCCATTTGGGTTAGGCTATTTTTTAAGGTATTATTTTCTTCAGTATTTTTTTGGGTGTCCTTTAGCAAGCTGTTGACTTGTTTTTCATGATTTTCTTGCATCACTCTCAGTTTTTCCTCTACTTCTCTTACTTGCTTCTCAAAATTCCTTTTGAGCTCTAACAAGGTCTGGGACTGATTCATATTTTTCTTGGAAGTTTTGGATGTAGGAGCTTTGACTTTGTTTTCTTCTTCTGGTTGTACGTTTTGATCTTCTTTGTCACCAAAGTAAGATAATATACTCTGACTCTTTTTGCACTGCTTGCTCATGATCCTGGCCAATTACTTGAGGTTTAAACTCTTTGTTAAGGTAAGAGTCTGCTTCCAATATGGAGAATGTACTATCCCAAGCTTCAGGTGTTTGTACAGCTGTTTTCAGAGCTACTCCTAGGGACCTGTAAATTTTCAGTTCTTCCAAGGTGGTATGATAAGGGGTGAGGTGTTTCCTCTCCACTGCCACAACAAGTTCCATCAGGCCAGCACTCCCCCTTGCCCCAAGATTGCCCCTCAGAACTGTGACCCAGATCCAAGCAGGAGCAAAGCAAGAGATTCCTGCCTTAGCACTGGTAAAGAGATCCCTGCAATCCCTCTCTGATCAGTCACTCGATTTCCCCTCAGTCTGTGGGCTGGAAGCTCAGGAAGCAGCCTCCACCCCCAGGCCACACTAGGGACTTGTGGCTGAGACCTAGCTTCTTCTCTCATCGAAGTCACAGACTTTTCCCACTGACCTTCTAAGTTGTCTTTGGCATTCGTGGGTTGAGAAGTCTGGAAACCACCACAGCTACCCAAGATTCAGCTCTCTGAGGCCTGCTCCAGGCTCACTGTGGCCTGCGTGCCCATGCTGAACTGCACTCCTCTCTGCACCCAGTGCAATAAACCTATCTGATCAACCATCCAGGTTGTCTTTGGCTGGAAATTTGTTTCACTCTGTCTTTTTTGTGGGTTCTGCTGCTTTAGAATTTGTTTAGAGCCATTCTTAACAGGTATTTGGAGGGGGTGGGGGAGAGCTCTAGCAAGTCACTGCTTTCACTCCACCATCTTGGCTCCACCCCCGGGTGTTGTATTTTGTCAAAAGCTTTTTCTGTATCTGTTGAGATGATCATGTGGTTTCTGTTAGTTTTGGTGTTGATATGATCAATTACACTGATAGTTTTCTTAATATTGAACTAGTCCTGCATTCCTGGTATAAATCTGACCTGATCATAGTGTATTATTCTTGTGATAAGTTGCTGTAATCTATTTGCTAATATTTTATTTAAAATTTTTGCATCTATATCCATTAAGAAAATTGTTCTATAATTTTCTTTCTCTGTTTTGACTCTTCCTGGTTTAGGTATCAGTACCATATTTGTATCATAAAAAGAATTTAGTAAGATTCCTTCTTCACCTATTTTCCCAAATAGTCTATATAGTATTGGAATTAATTGTTCTTTAAATGTTTGATAGAATTCACTTGTAAATCCATCTGGCCCTGGAGATTTTTTCCTAGGGAGTTCATCAATGGCTTGTTCCATTTCTTTTTCTGAGATGGGGTTGTTTAAGTATTTTACTTCCTTTTCTGTTAATCTGGGCAATTTATATTTTTCCTATATATATATATATACACACACACATATATATACACATATACATATATATAGTGGAAAATACACACACACACACACACACACACATACATATATATATATATAATATCCACTTCACTAAGATTGTCAAATTTATTGGCATACAGTTGGCAAAATAGTTCCTAATTATTGTTTTAATTTCCTCTTTCTTGATGGTGGTTTCACCCTTTACATTTTTGATACTGGTAATTTGGTTTTCTTTCTTTTTTTTAAATTAAATTAACCAAAGGTTTATCTATTTTATCGTTGTTTTTTTTTTCATAAAACCAGCTCTTAGTTTTATTAGTTCAATAATTTTCTTAATTTCAATTTTATTAATTTCTCCTTTGGTTTTCAATATTTCTAATTTGGTGTTTAATTGAGTATTTTTAATTTGTTCTTTTTCTAGTTTTTTTAGTTGTAAGCCCAATTCATTGATCTCCTCTTTTTCTATTTTATTCATGTAAGCATTAAGAGATATAAAACTTCCCCTAAGAACTGCTTTCACTGTATCCCATAAGTTTTGGTATGTTGTCTCATTATTGTCATTCTCTTGAATGAAGTTATTGTTTCTATGATTTGTTGTTTGATCCAATCATTTTTTAGGATTAGATTATTTAGTTTCCAATTATTTTTAGTCTATCTTTCCACGGCCCTTTATGCCCTAGTACATGGTGAATTTGTGTATATGTGCCATGTACCCCCAAGAAAAAAGTATATTCCTTTCTATCCCCATTCAGTTTTCTCCAGAGGTCTATCATACCTAACTTTTCTAATATTCTATTCACCTCCTTAAGTTCTTTCTTGTTTATTTTGTGGCTAGATTTATCTAGTTCAGAGAGTCTCCCCCACTAGTATAGTTTTGCTGTCTGTTTCTTCCTGTAACTCCCTGAACTTCTCCTCTAAGAATCTGGATGCTATACCATTTGGTGCATATATGTTTAGTAATGATATTACTTCATTGTCTATCATGTCTTTTATCAGGATGTAGTTTCCTTCCTTATCTCTTTTGATAAGATCTATTTTTGCTTTTGCTTTGTCTGAGATCAGGATTGCTGCCCCTGCTTTTTTTACTTCAGCTGAAGCTTAATATATTCTGCTCCAGCCTTTTACCTTTATCCTCTGTGTGTCCCTCTGTTTCAAATGTGTTTCCTGTAAACAACATATGGTAAGATTGTGGTTTTTAATCCATTCTGCTATCAGGTTCCATTTTATGTGAGAGTTCATTCCATTCACATTCACAGTTATGATTACTATCTGTGTCTTTCTCTCCACCCTTCCCTCCCTCCCATTTATGCTTTTCTTTCTCCTTTCTCCTTTTCCCTCCTCACTAGTGTTTTGCTTTTGAACACCACCTCCCTCAGTCCCACCTCCCTTCTATTAGCCCCTTCTCTTTTCTTCCCCTTTACCCTTATTGCTTCTTACCTCCCTTCTATCCCCTCTCTCTTTTCTTTCCCCTTTTCCCTCTTACTGACTATAGGACTAGTTAGATTTCTATGCCTAACTGATTATGTTATTCCCTTCTTGAGCCAAATCTGATGAGAGTAAAGTTCAAACAATGCTCATATCCCTCCCTTCTTTCCCTGTGCTGGCTTTTCCTGTAATGTAATTAACCCTTGTCTGCCTCCTCCTTTCCTTTTCTCTCAGTACATTTTCTTAGATCAGATTAATCCACTTACTTGGATCCATTTAACCCACTTGATTAGATTTTTTTTTTATCATTACATCAAAGTCAATTTATATCCACCCCCTTTATGTATACCCCTTGAACATGGTGTAATAACAATACAGTTCTCAAGAGTTACAAGTGTCTTTCCTTGTAGGAATGTAAACAGTTTGCCCTTATTAACATGTTGTACTTTTCCGTTCTGTTTACCTTTTTATGTCTTTCTTGAGTCTTGTATTTGAAGATCAAATTTTCTGTTGAGCTCTGGTCTTTTTATTAGGAAGGTTTGAAATTAAAAAAAACATTTTTATAATTGCATTTTGATACAATTGGCTTCCTTTATTCCTATGCATTTTATTTTTGCATTTAAAAACTTTTTTCTGAGAAGGATTTCATAGGTTTTACCAGACTGCCAAGGGTTTATGACAAAAAAAAAAAGATTCAGAATACCTGTTCTAATTGGACTGGAATATTATAAAGTCAGTAGTTTACAACAGATGTGTCAAACATGCTGCCTTCATTGTAGCCAGTAACATTTCTGAGTGTACCCAACCATATTAAAATGTACTTAGGGAATATTTTTAAAAATTAAAACAAATGCAGTAGAACATAGGTAATGTTAATATGTGATTTTCTAATTCCATATGCTGCCCACAGGAATCCTTATGAACAATTCAGTGGCCCCATTTTGATTTGAATTTGAATGTCACTGGTCTACAGTATAGAATAGACCAGTAACTCAGGCTTTAAAGTGCTTCTCATTCAGTATCCCAGAATCTATTTTATTTATTCAAGGAGCTTGGCAGACCTTGAGCATATATGCCCAAAGTGTCATGCCAACCACCTTTTTTGTCACGAGAACTTATTTGGTCACTGACCAGACTCCTCTACCTAATTTAAATCTTCATCTCTGCCTATTGTCATTCTATCCATCCTTTAAAATCCTACTCAGATTTTCCCTTTTCTATGAAGCTTCCTCCAGTCTTCCCAGATGGGCAGTGCTCTCTTGCTTAATTAAACTCAGAGGCATTTATAACTTTTTTATCATACCTTGCAATTATAGCTATTTTTAATAGAATGTCTTGCCTCCCCTACTCCTTAAGGGCAGGAAATGGGTCATGTTTAACTGTATCTCTCCATAATTCCTAACATTTCCCCATAACTCCTAACAAAGTACCTCTGGTAGGTATTTGACCACATCACTCCCTGGCTCAAGAATCTTCAATAGTATCAGGTATGACCAGGTCACTCTCCTACTCAGTAAATTCCAGTGACTCCCTATAACCTCAAATATCAAACATAAAATCCTCTTTTGTCTTTTCAAGTTTTTTACAACCTCGCCCTTTCCTAACTTTCTCTGCTTCTTACACTTTACCCTCCTCCACATATTTTAACATATAATGACACCAGCATTTCTTGCTGATCCTTGCTTGGAATGCTCCATTTGCATATTCTGTGCCTTGGAACTGGCCATCCCCATAAATGAAATGTTCTCTCTCCTTCTCTCTGACTCTTGGCTTACTTGGATAGCTTCAAAACTCAGTTCAAATCCCACTTTCCATGGAAGGCCTTTCTCAGTTCCTCTGATACTACTTTCTCTCTGATATCGCCTTCAATGTACACTATATTTATTATATATATATATATTTATATATATATATAGTATGTATATTTTTAATGTTTTCTCCTTCATTAGAAGATGAGCTCCTTGAGAGCAAATCTTTGTATCCTGAGAATTTAGCACAGTTTATCTTGTTGGCTATTTCCCGAGTAAATAGAGCTGCATACTCAATAGCAGAATAAGAATTAAAAGCTTAGTGTCTGGCCTCGAGGACCTTCATATCATTATACAAACTGCCTCCAAGAAAGAGCATCAGCTGTACATGAAATTAGTGAACCTTGTGATTTCCCAACTCTCCTGACTAGCACAAGGCATGAGCCCTGCAACCTGAGATCCTCCTGAGAACAAGAGTTTTGCAGGTGGTTTTATCCACACAGTATTCAGGCCAATGTGAAGGCTTAGTTGTCATTGCTTCCTAAAGCTGGAGGATATCCCTCGGATCCCTTCCTGGCTAGGTGCCTCCATAATGTTTTCAATCTGTTGATCACAGGAGGCCAATAAATTCAGGTCAGGGAAGAAAGTTGTCCCAAGATCCCCATGGAGTCTCTAGATCTCAGTGGGCGTGAGTGGCCAGGGAAGAGGATGCAGCTTCTTCTTCTGGCCCTGGTACAGCTGAGCTTGTGGATATTATTAAAACATTCTTCTGGGGTCTGAAAGTAGGTGATGAGTGAGTCATTTGTCATTTAAATTGCCAGCAGATCAACTTAGCCTCTGCTGAATCAGCTCTATCATTTCGATGCAGGTCACTCAGCTTTCTCAGGTAATCATTCTTTAACAATAGCATTCAAAATGGGTTCTAGGTGACCCTCATTACAAACCCAGGGGCACACAAAAGAAGATTCGTTGAATGTTCATTTCATCCATATGTGTGTGTGTGTATACACGTATACACGTACATATATACACATAAATATATACGTATATAGACATACATATGAAAAACAACTGCAGCTAAATGAGGGGAAATGCTCTTCCTTATGTCACAGTTAACTAATGGAAGTACTAAGATTCTTTCCACCATGTCAGGCTGACTTTAGTACCAAATTTGGCAAACCAAACAAATTCTAGGAATAACAAAAACAGGGCCACACAAATTCATTTCTAAGGGAATGGAAATAAGAATTGATGAAGAACTAACAGCTAGATGATGGCAAATGGACAGAGCATCTCTTTGAATTAGTTCACTTTTATGCATACCTTGGACAAACACTTGTTATGGGTTCATAATTGGGTGATTAAAAAAGAAAATTGGCTAAACTGCATTTGAGATATCATGCAGAGATTATAGTGATCCTAGATTGCTTGTTGATGTGGAATCTGATTCATTTCAGTAAGCCTTTATTAAGTGGGTCAGTAAATAATCATTTGTTAAGCACCTACTAGGTGCCACACAATGACACAAGCCAATGATACAAAGAAAGTTAAAAGACAGCCCTTGCTTTCAAGGAGGTCACAGTCTAATGGGAAGACAACATGAAAAAAAAATGGAAAACCTACATACGAACAAGCTGTACACAGGATAAACTGGAAATAATCAACATAGAGAAGACACTAGAGTTAAGAGAAATTGGGAAGAGCTTCTTGTAGGAGTTGGGATTTTAGATGGGATTTAAAGGAAAACAGGGAAGTCAGGAGGTAGAGATAAGGAAGGAGAGTGTTCTATTCATAGGGAACAGTCAGTGAAAATGCCCAAAGTGTCTTCTTCGGGGAACAGCAAGGCTGTTCATGGGATTCCAGAGTATATGAGATAGTACAAAATGTAAGAAAACTGGAAGGGTAGGTAGAGAGCTTTATTAAGGCAATGAAGAAATAAAGATGACACCTATTTATGCACATAAACACACACACAGCATCTTCCTGTCCTCAAGGAACTTAAAATTTTCTTCTGGGTACTTTCTGGCTGGTGAATGGTATGTATAGTTTAATCATTGAACACCACTAACTCAAAGACATTATGAAATTACAAATAATCTAAAAGACTGTAGGAAGATGTGTGATGTTTGTGGGTAGGCTGCCACCCATTATCAATAATAACATGAGTAAGGAGTGGGGTCAACGTCCTTATTAAGGGTATGAAGGTGGATCAGTCTTGGAGCCTTGATTAAGCAATATCTACTCACCACTAAGATAATAAAAGAGAAAGACGTTGTCTTCTTTAGAAGAACGATTGGAAAATATGGACCAGAATCACACCAGCTGGGAGGGGATCCGGAGCTGAATCAGTAGAGGTTAGCCAAATTTATCTTTATTTATTCCTTACCTTGGCACTTCATCTCCAGTCCTTGATCCTTTGCAATGCTCATTCCTCATGTCTGGGATACACTTAATCCTCACCTCCAACTCATACATTCCTTTCCTTCTCTAAGAAACCTTTCCTCATCATCCTCCACCCTCAACTTCTAGTCCCTGCCTCCTAACTACCATGTGTCTTTGTGCATATCAGTCTGTCTATCTACCTATCTATCACACACACACACACACACACACACACACACATCACACACATCTCCAAAACAAAAGGATGATTATGATTTTCAATCTCTTGTCTAGGGTCCAGATTGGTCATTACAATTCCTCAGTGTTTGGCTTCATTTTAGTAGTTTTAGTATGTAGAACTTCTTGACGGCACAGGAGATAGAGCACCAGGCCTGGAGTCAGGAAAACTTGTGTTCAACTCCTAACTTCAGACATTTACTAGTTGTATGAGACTGAGCAAATTACTTAACCCTGTTTGCCTCAGTTTCTTCTTTTGTAAAATGAGTCAGAGAAAGAAATGGCAAACCACTCCAGTATCCTAGCCAAGAAAACCCCAAATGGGGTTACAAAGAGTCAGACACAACTGAACAACAACAGCAATTTTTGTTTATATTATTATTTTCTTTCTGCTTCTGTTTACTTTCCTCTGAAGCAGTTCATTTAAGTCTTCCAAGATACTTGAACTTCCTCCTATTTATTTTTTGTTAAGGTATAAGAATATTTCATTTTGGTCATATATTATAATTTGCTCAGCTGTTCCTTATAAATGGGCATTCTTTTTGTTTCTTGTTGTTTTTGTTTTTTTTGTTTTTTGCTTTTTTGTTATGAGAAAAAGTTCTGTTATGAATATTTGGGTATGCATGACACCTTTCTTTGATTCTTTAACTGTCTTCTGCATTATACCCAGCCAAAAGAGATCTGAATTAAAAGTATAAAAATTTAAAGATTTTTCTTTTACATTCAAAATTGTTTTTGAGAATATTTAGTTCAAATCTCAGTTCTATCAGCTGTTAATGAATCTGGCTTCCCATAGTCCCTCTGATTTTACTGTTTCTTTTTTTTTTACCATTATTGCCAATTTGCTGAAAGTAGCGTGAAATCTCAATGTTATTGATTTCATTTTATTTCTTCTATCATTAATGATTTGGAGAAATCTTTCATATGGTTGTTTATAGCTTATAAATCTTTTAAAAATTGTATGATTTGATTACTTAGTCATTGGAGAATGGTTTTCTATTCACTTTTTCTTATATTTATTATGCTATGTAATTGTCATATGTCTATATTCCCACAGACATGTTAAATGATAATAATAAAAGCATTTAAACTTTATTGTAGTCCAAATAAAATCTAGCAGTTAGCACTTTTTGTTTATGAGGCTGGATTAAAATGATTAAGAAATGTAAAACCTGACCCAGAAATTGTACTGCAGTGGAAGTCAGGAGTCAAGATGATCTGACCAAAGAAATTTGAGAAAGAAGGAAAGAGGGAGTTATCTGTTAGCTATGGCATAGAATGGAAAGCATGATTCTTGGAGACATGAACTTGGAGTAGATAAGAATAAGATTTAGGGAAGAGATAAAGTAAGTGTAATGGAAAGGGACTTTATTTTTCTATCCAAGGAATGTACAGTAGAATGCTGTTAAGAGAAGAAAAAAAGTGATTTGGGGGATGTTGGAGACAAAGAAGAAAGAGAGGGAGAGACAAAAAAGGAATTGTTAATAATTAAGAAAATGAGTGCTTTCCCCTTGTTTCATTTTAGTACAAAATAATACAAATAATGTGTTAATATTAGAGAGGGATAAGCAAAGTACCATGTGAAAACTGAGGTTGAACAAGATCATTAGCAACCAGCAATGTGGAGAAGGACCAAAGTAGGCTTCCTAAGGAAGGTAGCAATTGAGTTTGATTTTAAAGAAAGGTTGGAGAAATGATCAAAATATAAATCCCATTTGGTTAAGAACTGTTTAGATAATTTGATAAGAAATAATGGGAAAATTAGAAAGTAACTTAGAGAAGAATAACTGTTGGTCAGCATCTCAGTCTACTGCAATAAATTCAAATTTTATCTTTAAGCATAGAATGTTACATCATATTAAAAAAAAGAATAAAATAGATGGGATTATCTTTCACAAATATGGCTATAGAGAAAATCCTTACCCAAACAAGTAAAAGAGAATCACATGCACACACATATACACTACACATACACAATAGGCAATTTTGGCTATATAAAGTAGAAAAGCATTTGCACAAAGAAAATAACTGCAACTAAGATAAGAAGGAAAGATGTGGATTGGGAAAATTATTGCATCAAATATCTGTGATAAAGTTTTGTTATATGTGTATATATGTACATTGTATATATGTGTACACATATACCCAAGTCTGTGTATACATATATATGCACACACATATATACATACATATATATGTGTGTTAATTCCCTGTGTGTGTGTCTGTATATGGAATTAACACAAACATATGTCCAAGAACTATTTTCTAGGTTTTTAGTGGTTAAAAGGAAATAAACAATTCTTAAAAGCAGAATGGCAAACCATCAACACATATGAAAGATTGTTCCAGATGACTAATAATAAGAGAAATGAAAGTTAAAATAACCTTGAGATTTTGTCTTATATCTAGAAAATTGTCAAAGATGTAAAGTTAAAAAGAGGAAATGTTGGGTGGGCCACATTATTAATTGTTGGTGGAATTGTGAAGTGGTTTAACTATTCTCAAAACAATTTTGAATTGAACTGAAAAGAGATACTGTTTTAAAAGGTATATATAAGTTGACTCAGAGACCTCATTGCTAGGCGTATTCCCCAAGGAGAGCAAATACATTAGAATAAGCTCTACATATACTAAAATATTCATGGTAGTACTTTTTTGTGGTAGCAAAGAACTTAAAACATAGTATTTACTCATTAATCAGGGAGTGGATAAAATTACATGAATGTAATGGAAAATCAATGTGCCACCAAAAACAACAACTATGAAGAATTGAAAACCACTGGAATTTTTCTATAAACTGAGGCACTAAGGATACCTAGCTAGAAATTAAAGTCTTGTTACCTCCTTGGGGCTTATATTGTTTTTGAAGGGAAAGTAGCTTATGAGTAACCGGCAATCAATTTAAATGGTTTCCACCGTGCTTGAGCAAAAGAAAAATATGTAAAGGGGAGCAGCATGAAGGAAAAGT
This sequence comes from Vombatus ursinus, assembly GCF_900497805.2. Taxonomy (NCBI): domain Eukaryota; kingdom Metazoa; phylum Chordata; class Mammalia; order Diprotodontia; family Vombatidae; genus Vombatus; species Vombatus ursinus. The sequence goes on along the minus strand of NW_020950062.1, from coordinate 2,838,804 downwards.
TATAAAAGCAGGGTGGCACTCTATTGTGGAGAGCCTTGAATATTAGATACAGGCATGAGTTTTATTTAGTAATGATAACTTACATTTTTCTAGCACTTTAATGTTTATACATCACTTTCTTCACAACAACCTCATGGGTTAGCACAAATATTTTTTCACTGATTTATTCCCTTCTTCTGTTTGAGGGAACTGTGACTCCAAGAGGTTAAATAATTTGTCCAAGGTCATAGAGTAAATGTCAGAGTCTGGACTCAAACTCAGGTCCTCTGACTGCCAGATTCACCAGTAGGAGAAAGTTAGTGGACCAAATACATGCATAAGAAAGATTAGTAGTATGAAGTATGGTTTGGAGAGGAGACAGTGGGAATAGGAAGACTCATCAGGTATAGTTCAGGCAGGTAAAAACAAGGGTAGGGACTAGCATTGTGGCCAGAGAATAGAAAGGTCAAAACAGATTAAAGAGATACTGCAGACATAAAATTTACTGAAATTGTTAAATGATTAGGTGTAAGAGGTGAGAGAGAAGGTCAAAGTTAAAACTGAGGTTTTGGACCTGGGAAACTCTCCTTTCTGGAATCCCTACTCTGCTTATCATACATCCAGCCAAGTCTCTGCCTCAGATCACTCCCACCATTTGTCACCTTTGCTCCTATACATGTCGAGTTCTGACAAATATATATTACACAACCCCAAACGGGCTCCCAGTATTGCTAGGCAATTCTACTAATACTTCCCTAAACTCACTATACCACTCTCCACAGTAGCTCTTCCAGTTCTTTTATCCCCCCTTAAACCTCCCATGGCTCCCATTCTCTCAGTTGAGAACCATGCTTTATATTTTAGAGCCTATACACGATCTGTTTGATTTTTTTTTTTTTTTTTTTGCTATACCAAGTTTCACTATACCCTACATTGGATCTGAGATTTTTTCAATACAATACTTGGAGTGTATATGTATTCTCAGGTCCCTTGCAATAACTTCATAGCACTTTAAAAATCTTAAACTTAGATATTTAGAACAACTGTAATGTATCTTTAAACTTGGGAAAAGACTTGGTTAGTGAACTACAACAGCTACCTTGTCCATCTTTCCCTGAAACATAGGTGACCCAAACCTGAAACATGGAAGCAAAGGCAAGTCTTTCTGTAAGAACCACCTTTCCATCAATCACACTATTCTTCTTTCACAAACACATATAGGTAAGATAGATAGATAGATAGAGAGATGGAGAGATAGATATAGAGAGACAGAGATGGATGGATGATAGATAGATAGATATTGTGAGATAGAATACCGTAGAAGGCAACACCATCCTCCCAGTCCCTCAGGCTTATAACCTAGGAGTTATCCTGCACTCTTCAGTATTTCTCAACTCATATATCTTACTTATAGCCAAGGTCTGTTGATTTCCCCTCTACAATGTCTCTCAAATTTCTCTCCTTCTCTTCTCTGACACTGCCACCACTCTGGTGCAGGCCTACAAAAACTCATGCCTGGACTATTACAATAGCCAGCTGGTGGACCTGCCTAACTCAAGTCTCTCCCCACTCCAATCCATCTTCCATTCAGACTCCCAAGTGATTTTCCTGAAGGGCAGATCTGACCATAAAGTCCAGTGGCTCCCTATTGCTTCCAGGATCAAATATAAAACCCTCTGCTTTCTACTCAAAGCCTTTCATAACCTAGACCCTTCTTACCTTTCCAGTCTTCTTACACGTTACTATCTACCATGCGCTCTTCCATCCAGTTACATTGGCTTCCTTGCTATTCCACCAGCAAGGCATGCTGTCTGTCAGCTCTAGGTATTTTCACTGGTTTTCCCCTATGTCTGGAATGGTCTCCCTCCTCATCACTACCCACTATCTTCCCTGGCTTCCTTTAAGTTTCAAATAAACTCCCTTCTTCTATAGGAAACTTTTCCCAACCCCTCTTAATTCTAATGCCTTTCTTCTGTTTCCCATTCTACTTATTGCTTATTTGTATATACTTGGTCACTTGCTGTCTCCTCCATTAGACTGTAGATCCTTGAGGGAAAGGATTGTGTTTTGGCTCTTTTTTTTATCCTCAGTGCCTGGGATATAATAGGCATTAAATAAATGTTTATTGACTAAGATAGATGATAGATTGATAGATAGATATATGCATGCATGGTAGATAGATAGATACATAGATACCTAGATACCTAGATAGGTGATAGAGCATTTATCAAACACTGAACTATGTGTCAGTCACTGCGCCAACCACTAGGGATACAAATAGAAGAGAATGACAGTCCCTACTCTCAAGGAACTTACATTCCAATAGGGGAATGCAACATAAAACATAAAGGAGAGCTGGAAACGTGTGCATATGTTGGGGGGAAGGGAGAGAGGGAGAAGGAAACTACTTATGCAGGGGCAAGGCTGGTGAGAAAGGGAAGTGCTTTGAAAGTGAGTTTAGCTGGGAATGAAGCATAGGTTTCTGGGGCTCTTCAAGCTATGATAAGCCCACACAGGATTAATGGGTTTGAATTAGAGAGGACATTTGAACTCATCAAATCCTATGATTCTGAATTTTACAGATTAGGAAACTGAGGCTCAGGGAAGCTAAATGACTTTTCCATGTAGTCTTTTTTTTCCTGTAGTAAGAAATACCTAAAAGATGAAATGAATTCAGCTAATTTTATTTTGCATTTTTACTGTGCAACTAGGAGTATTAATTTCAGAATCAATGTGTTACTAAATAAGCTAATGATTAAAGATTATCAAGAAGTAGTTACTTGGACCTAGATACTTATAACGTTCTCTATTTTGGACAGAAAATATCAAGGAAACACATAAGTCAATGCATTATAGGTTAATATGAACAGAATTTTATTTTATTTAGAGTGTTTTGTCCTTTGAAAAGGGGCAGCTAGGTGGCACAATGGATAAATTGCTAGACCTTGAGTCAGGTAGACTCACCTTTGTGAGTTCAAATCTGGCCTCAGATGTTTACTAACTGTGTGACCCTCAACAAGTCACTTAACCCTGTTTGCCTCAGTTTCCTCATCTGTAAAATAATTCATAGAAGAAATGGCAAACCACTCCAATATCTTTGTCAAGAAAACCTCAAATGGGGTCACAAAGAGTCAGATGTGACTGAACAACAACAAAAAGAAACCTTTGAAAATCATATTTACTTTTTTTTGAAATCCACTCAGTAAATTTAGATTATAAAAAAATTCAACTATATTCAAATATTACAATTTCTAATTTTACATTAATGAACACCTATGCTTGGTAACATCATACCATCAAGCTTGCATGGGAATGAATAGCATCCCTCCCCCAACTTTTCAAAAATGCATGACTATTTCTTCTAAACACATGTTATGAATTAGGCTAATCTGCCAATTTAGGGAAGCTCTTAAAAGAAGAAGGCAATTGGTCTGGATTTATAGCCAGAGATTATTCAGACATCTCAACAGCTAGGCCCCAACTAAATGGCGAACCAGGGCTTAGATTCTTTTTCTTTCTCCTAGAGGATGTCCTGTGCTCAATCACCTTTGTATTTCTCTTTTTAGATTAAGTCATAAAAAATAGAGGATCATGTTAGAATAGCGTTGTGAAGTTTTGTCTGGAGGTCTTAGGTGAGACACCTGAAAGCTATCTATCCATTCTCACACAGAATAAACAGGATAGAGCAGCAGTGAGCCTCTTTGGTTGAGTTAGGTTTACATAGCCACAAATTTCTATTTAAAATACATCAGAAGCCAATTTCCTTCTTTAATTGTGTATGAGATGTAACAGTTTATAAACTATGGCATATCCAGTCATGTATGCACAGGCAAAATGCACAAGATGAAGAGTAGAATCTGCTTCATTATCCTTGTCTTCTTCAATGCCTTTGAGGCTAATTGCTCTAAGTATAGGCAAAATAGGCAAAATCACAACACCTTTAGACTTTTGTTCACCTTCAGATTTCCAACTTCCAGAACACAAGTCATTATAATATAGAGGTGCTTTTATTAAATTGTAAAGATCATTCATCATTGCTGTTCTTTTTTTCCAGACCCCAAAGTTTGGTAGCCATGAAAGCTTCTGTCGCTGGAAGTTTTGGTTACCTTGCCTATGATTCATGCAAAAATCCAAATTGCAAAGAATTACAGAAAAATAGAATGGGCTGTTTGACTGCTTTGTGACCTTTAGAGGAGGGAAAATGGCTTAAGTTTACTCTTAGTTTTTCTAAACATGCTTATGTACTTTGGAAATTCTAAAGAATAAAGTAATTAAAAATGTTGGATATTTACTGACAAAATCAATTTTATCTGATCAGAGTTGATTAAAGCATGCATTAATTCTAACAACTAATGACAATGATCGTTATAATATCAAAATTTACGTGGCATAGAATTTTAAAGTTTTGCTAACGACTTTCACATATATAATTTATTTTATACTTCTAGAATCTTTATGGCATAGACAGGGTAGGGATTACTATTTCCATTTTTAGAATGAGGAAATTGAGCCTCAGAGGGCTTAAGTACTTGACTCAGATTGCATAGTCCTGGGCCTTGTGCAAAATTCCATATTTTAAGTCCTAGACTGAATATTCTATCACATTGGCTTTCTCACATAAATAAAAGGTGAGAAAACAATACCAATATATTATATTTTATTGAACAGGTACTTTTTGATGAGTAGAACTCATTCCTAAACCCATACTATCTAGCAGAGTGAATGTCTAGAGTTTAGATATATCTCTCCTCAATGTCTAGAGGTACACCAAGCTATTTGGTTTTTTTTTTCCTCTAGTACTATCACTAGTGAGCCTCTAGACAGTATATTCCTCCCAGTATCAATTATCTGGTTACCTCCTTCTCTATGTCATTTAAAACTTTAATATCAATTTAATCAGTTACAATAAATTAGCCTTTGGGGCAGCTAGATGGCACAGTGGATAGAGTGCTAGAGTCAAGAAGACCTGAGTTCAAATCCAGCCTCTGACACTTACTAGCAATGTGACTCAGGCAAGACACTTAACCCTGCTTACCTCAGTTTCCTCATCTGTAAAATGAGTTGGAGAAGGAAATGGTACACTACTCCAGTATCTCTGCCAAGAAAGCCCCAAATCGAATCATGAAGAGTTGTTAATTTCTATCAGTGCAGGGAGCTTCATACTTGGTATGCTCCATACCAGAATAATAACCAAAAAAGGAGATATAATATATGCATTTAGGCTATGCATTAAGCAGTTCATTTATACACAAGTAAGTCTACCTGCACATCAGTCAATTGACCCTACTCCCTAAATGGAAAAGTATTTAGGTCTCTTTAAAATAAACTTAAAGTTCTCTGGTGGAGTTACAGTAGTGATGAAGTTAACAACTGTGATAATCACTATAAATAAACTAAACAATGAAAGTCATTAGAAGCTACTCATGACATGTGTCAAATTTTAGGATCTGATCTTGATGAGTTAGAAAAACAAGAAGAAATCAACATAATCAATTCTGTGAATAGGGGTTATTTAACTTACCTTAAACAGAGTCAACAAATCTATCAGTTTTGGATAATTTTAATTAGTTTTCCTATTTAGACAAAGCTAATATACCTATTTGCATATAACCAGTTTTCATAGTTGGACAATAACAAACAAACAAGCATGTTTAAATTTAGACATACTGTGAGAAATTATACCCTCTCCATTGCACTTATTTTTAGCATAACTTTTTTTTCTATAAGGGATGAGGCTTGCTCATGTATGTACTCCTTGGGTGCATCTACATTTGGATATGTCTATCTTGCTATCTTCACTATCAACTAAGACATTAAAGAGCAGGAAACTTAACAACAGATCCAGAGCTTGTTGCACTAAGGTAGGCTGGAAGAATTGATCAGTCAGGGAGCAGTGAGCATGAGTCAGTGAAGAACAAGAATAAGAATGGGGTTAAAGTTGACAGAAGGGATCTGTAGGTAAAGAAAGCAGCATGAAGAGAGGATAGCTTGAAATGAGGGAAGAAAATAGAAGACTTTTGTGGGACATATACCTTCCATGTGAGAGGAGAACATGGTAGAGAGGAGTTATGTTTACTCAAGGTCAATGAATTGACTTTTTGTTGTTTTAAACTTATTTAATAGTATTTTAGGAACATGAACTTAATGGTTACAAGGGACCTCAGAGGTCATCAAGTTCAACCCCCTTCATTCTACAGGTGAGTAAACAAGCATAGGCAGCACAGTGAACAAATATCAGAGTTAGGATTTTAATTTAGCTCTTCTTGATGCCAAGTCCAGTGCCTATTTACTTCCCAAAGTTACTTCTAATTTCATTTACAACTCATATCTTCACAACCAATCAGATTAGCTGCATATTCAGTCCAATTCAGTTTTTGTTGTTCCATCGTGTCTTACTTCATGACTCCATTGGGGTTTCTTGACAAAGATACTGGAGTGGTTTGCCAGTGAGGAACTAAGGCAAAAAGGGTTAAGCGATTTGCGCAGGGTCACACAGCTAGTGTCTGAGGTGGGATTTGAACTCACAAACTCACAAAGAAGAGTCTTCTTGATTCCTGGCCCAGCACTCTTCTACTAGCTGCCCAATTTAGTTTTTAAAATAGTCCAAACCAGTGGTGTCAAACTCAAATAGAACCAGGAGGCCACTGTTCCTGTGCATGTTGACTTAGAAAACCACATATTAACATTATCTATGTTCTATTGTAGTTTTATTTATTTTGTGAATTGTTTCCCAGTTACATTTTAATATGATTGACACTCTCTTTGACACCTTTGTTCTAAACCAATCAATCTTTCATCATCTAGTGGCTAGTAGAAAGTAAGCTAGTAAGCTAATAAATTAAGCTAGTAATACTACATTTTAATATGTTGACACCTCTGTGGTTGACACCTTTGTTCTAAACCAATCAATCATTCTTTGATCTAGTGTTTTAAATTAAGCTAGTAAGCTAGTAAATTAAGCTAGTAATATTTAATTAATATTTTCTATCACTTACCCTTTTTTTCCTTTGTATTATCATTCTATAAAGTACTGAATAAGGTCAGACAAAGAAAATGGGGTGATAATCTTCTGGTGGCTTTTGTTTAATCATCTGAATCAAAACTGATGCAACATGGGATGTGATTTAGCTGATAGCAGAATATGGCAGCCAAAAAAAGCTAGTAATTAGCATTTATGTTACAGGCAAAGAAGCTTTGAGCCCATAACTGGAAGATTTGTGTTAGGTCCTGGGTGATGTCTTAGGAAAGACATGGATAAAGCTGGTAAGTACTCAGTACCACAAGGATGGTGAAGAGACTTAAGACCATGCCACAGGAGGCTACATTTAGTGCTTTCCTTCTCAAGCAATAACAACAATAACAAAGCAAAAGACAAAAACTTTGCATTTGTTTTTACATGTTGTTAATTTACTTGCCTGTATACATTCTCTTTGCCCCTAGGAAAAGGTAACCTCCCACAGTGTCAAATAGAAAAGCCTCTATTTGGCTTTTAAAGCCTTCCATAACATGCCCCTCACCAATCTTTCTCTGTTTTTTGGGGGTTTTTTTACATTTTACACTTCATCCCACCCCAACTCTCCACTGCTATGTACTCTGAGATCCAGCATCCAGTGACTCAGGCTTCCATATTCCTTACACCAAATACTCCGATTCCTGACTCTGGGCATGTTCAGTAGCAGTCCCCCATGCAATATTTCTTCATCCTGCTTCCCTGGTTTCTTTCAATTCTCAGCTGAAGTCTAACTTTCTGCAAGAAATCCTTCCTGGTTCCCCTAAATAATAGTATTTTTTCTCTGCGAATTATCTCAGTTTATCCTATCTTGTATCGCGTTTGTACATAGTTGTTGCCTGTTGTCTCCTCTGTTAGACTGTGAGCCCTTTGAAGAAGAGACTATTTTTTTCCTTTCCTTTGTATCCCCAGTGCCTGGAACCCTTGGCCCTTAATAAATGCTAGTTGACTGACAGAGGGAGGAAGTTGTTGTCTTTCTGTCTTTGTATCTTCAGCACTTAACACAAGGCCGACATATGGTAGGCCTTCATAAATGCTTGTTGAACTTGTTAAAGGAACTGGGGCTATTTAGCTTGGAAAAGAGAAGACTAGATAGCTATCTTCCTGTGCATGTGGAAGAGACATTACACATATTCCGCTTTGTCCCAGAGGGCAGGTAGATGTTGCAAAGAGGCAGATTTCAACTCAGAGCAAGGGAAAAACAAACAAACACAAAACAAAACCAAAAACCTACAAAATTTTTTAAGTGAGAAATATTCCAAAGTATAATGGGCTGCCTGGGGAGAAAGTAGGTTACCCTCTCTGGCTGCCTTCAAACAATATCTATGATTACTATGGGAGTGATTCTTTTCAGATACAGGTCAGACCAGAGAGCCTCTTCCAGCTTTGAGGTTTTAGGATTGGGTGATTCTGTGTGTGTGGGAAGAATGCACCAGGTGCTTATCTATATAGTTTTCCTTCCGCCTGAGGAGGGAGGGAATTAGGAGGGGGTGCCCCTGAGAGCTGGAAAATCCATGTATAAAATTTTGGCCCTCCTTTCATATCAGAGAAGTCCAATTTTTTTTTTCTTTTTTCTTTTATGGAGTGTTTAAAGTACCTTATTGTAAAATTCGAGTTAAGTATTTGGTCATAGGATCTGTGTTGTCTGCTGGCCTTTGCATGTTGTTTGAAGCTTCTGCAAAACTCCCCCAAGATTCCCGTTTAATTTCTTATGCTGTCCTTGATAGGGAAAATTGTGGCTTGGAAGGGATAACTATGGTGTCTTTGTGACTGGACAGAGAAAAAAATGCTGTAGGGTATAGCCTCACGTCCTGTATGCACCAAGCCAAGCTTTCCCAGGGTATGTTAGGTGAGGTAAACAGAAAAGGCTGTACCTTAAATTGTGAAAACTCTTTCCGGGACTGATTTTAGGGGCAGTAGGACACCCACTCTGGAAATGGAAGCCCCTTGCAGCACGCCGCTGTGAACTTTCCGGTCACTCTCACTGGCCTCTTGTTCCCTTCTTCATGTGAGCAGCAGGGCTCGGGGAAGCTTTCCTACTCTGTAGCCAGAAGGATATAAAGTCAGCATCCCCCTAAGCCCACGGGGGAGGACAGAGATGATTAATAATATCCACTGAGACTGGGATTAATTGGCTCAAGGTGTATCTCAGAAGGGTGTCCCACTGAAGAAAGAGCAATCATTTTTAATCACCACATGGGATTCTGAGACGATGGGGCCACAGCTGGAGCTCAGCAGCTGGCTAGAGTTTTGCAGCTGCTGGCCATACGCCAGCAGCCTTGTTTGGATCTCAGACAAGTTTTACCGTGAGGGGCAACTCTGTCTGAGCCTCACAGCTAAGCCAACCCCACAGCTTAGGAAGTGATTCCCATCAGAATATTGGCCATGGAACTCTGCCCTCTTTGAGGCTGCTCCTTTCTTTGTAGGTCATACTCAGAGAAAGCCTGAAGTTGTCTTTTCCTTTATTAAGAAAATTTTAGTTTTATTTTTTTTTCCTGCCTGCACAGTTTGAGATATTTTGCTTTCAGAGCTACTTAAGTTGACCTCCATCCAGATCCTATTGATTTGTGGGATCTAGAGGGAGGGGGTGAAGGGGAATCAATAAAAAACTGAACTTGGAAAAGTCATTACCTGAGCTAAAGCATTTCTAAGGAGTGATTTAACTGGATTTCTTCATGTGATTAAGCGTTCAGTTTTGGGTGGCTTTATTATTTTTGGACGCCAACTCCTACCATGTGTAACACTGAAAAAACCTGGTTCCCACATGAGTATAGAATGAGTTTCTGGTACTGTATTATGATAGTGATTGAAAGTATTACTTTAGAGCATAATATTAAAATGCTACTTTCTTATATTATATGTGTTTATATTATATTTTAATGAAAAATCTACTCATAAGAATCTTCAAAATGTTCAATGACTTATGGCAGCATCAACGATTGTCTACTCTCCTCCAGAAACTCTTGCAAGACAACACACAAATACACCCACATACACAGTGAGAGAAAGAGAGAGAGAGAGAGAGAGAGAGAGAGAGAGAGAGAGAGAGAGAGA
>NW_020950062.1:2767263-2828752 GCF_900497805.2 Vombatus ursinus | reverse complement strand
AGAGAGAGAGAGAGAGAGAGAGAGAGAGAGAGAGAGAGAGAGAGAGAGAGAGAGAGAGAGAGATTCACATTAACACACTAGCATTGCGGTCAAAACATCGTTGTTCAGTAGTTTCAATCATATCCAGCTCATTGTGACCCCATTTGAGGTTTTCCTGGCAAAGATGCTAGAGTGGTTTGCCATTTTCTTCCTCTAGCTTATTTTACAGATGAGGAACTGAGACAAACTGGATGAAATGACTTGCTCAGGGTCGCACAGCTAGTAAGTGTCTGAGGCTGAGTTTGAACTCATGAAGATGAGTCTTCTTGATTCCAAGCTGAGAGCTCTCTCTACTGTGCCACCTAACTGCTCTTAGTCACTGGAGTCAGACAACTTGTTCCTTGTTATAATATATGTCTACAGTGTTTCCTAACTCCTTGCAGCAACAACCCAAAGCTCAAAATCTACTCCCATGAGGCTCCCTCCTATGCTCTGCTACTAACCATGCTAAAAACCAAACATCATTTTTACCCCAAAACTAGCCATACTATCCCTACAGACCTTTCTATTTCTTATAATAGAGGCATCACCCTCTAAGCCACCTAAGTTAAAAAAAAAAAACTTTAGCCATCTTGGATTTCTCCCTTATGCTCACTCCCTCCTCAAGCCCTAGTTTATTTGGATCATAGATTCATAGCTGTATAGGAATTTACAAATTGTCTAGGTGAACCCCTTTATTTTATTGATGAGAAATGTAAGGCCAGATAAATATAGTGTTACACACGGAATCAAAGATTTCGAGCTGGAATAGAGGTCGGAAGCTATCTGGTCCAACCCACTCATTTTACATTTAAAGGAACTGAGGTCCAGAGAAGAGAAATTGCTTGTCCAAGGCCATACAGGTAGAAAAAGCACAGCAAGGCTTCAAAACCACACCTTCTGCATTCAAATCCAGCATTCTCTCCATTGAGCCATGCCAAGGTCACATGCTAATACATGGCATGACTGGGATTCAAAGCCAGGTCCTTTGGTTTTAAATGTGGCATTCCTACAATTCCAACATTAAGTCCTATCCATTCTTCCTTTACATAGTCTATAGGATCTCTTCCATTCTTTTGATTTCTACTGCTACCACTCTAAGTCTGTTCTTTTTTCTTAGGATTATTATTACAATAATCTCCTAATTGATCTTCCTTTTGTCTCCCCTCCACCATCACCCTGAATGCAAACCTTTCAGCATACCACCAGCTTACTCCTCTTGGAGTACCATTTTGACTATAGCTCCTCTGATGAAGGAATTTCAATGGCTAATGAATGGCTCTATTCATTACTAAATAATGTTCAACTTCCTTATTCTAGAATTAACCCTCTAAATATTCCAAACCCTCAACACCGCCCCCACACACACCACCACCACCACCACAGTCAGGGGCCAAATTTACCTAGCCAGGCTTATTCATTGCCACCTCACTCCTTTGCCTACCCTGTATTCTAGCCAATAGCTTCGTTAAATAAGAGAGTGTTTTTATCTTTATGTCTGAAAATGAGTGGCAGAGGTATAATGAGAAGAGAGAATCTTCACACTTCAGAACCTTGGCTTAAAGGCTGCTAGGTGGCAGAGAGGAGGGAGCTTGGATTTAGAGGCAGGAAGATTTGAGTTCTTGTCTCTCCTCAGACACTCATAAGAGCCTGGAAAAATCTCTTTCTCAGCTCCAGTTTTCTCTTGGGTAAAATGAAGGACAGTACAGCTTGACTCAGTGTTGTTGTTAGGATCAAATGAGATAAAGTATGTAAAGTACTTTTCAAGCATTAAAGTGCTATTTACACTTTAGCTTTTATTATCAGGCCACTGAGAGACATTTTTGCTAGAATGCAAAATCAATGAAAGCAGCATAGACCACAGCTATGTCAATGCACAGTGCACTAGTTGACTTGTAATACAGTTGATTCATTCATTTTTCCTGTCTTCACAGTCAATACCCTTTCCTCCAGTGGCCTGGACTAGTTGGCCATTCCTATGGAAAGTTATAATGGTTTAAACAAACACATTGGCTATACTGAGATATGCTTACATTGTATCTACTAATTGACTCAACCCAAGGACTATTCACTACTTTCTTTGCTCATTTTAAATTTTTCATAGATTGTTGTACTCCATGGCTCATGGCTATATAACACCACTAGCAAAATGTAAGTATTAAAAAAATAGGTTTATGGGACAAGTATGGGATCATTAGAGAAGGTTTGCAAATTCCCAAAGGTAGAGAAGCCTACTCTTCACCTTCTGATTAATTGTGTGTCCAACTCATTGTCTGTACTCTCTAAGACAAATAAAGCAATAGATGAGCTATATTCAGGGGTATCAAACTTGGGACACAAGCATCCAATAAAGCTCCTGAGTGCTACTGAAATGGATTAAAATGTAAATGGGAAATGTTTAACCAAAATTAACAAATAAATACAATATATATAATGCTAATTTGTGGTTTTCTAAGTCAATATGTGGCCCTTGTGATACATTTCTATTTGGGTTTGATACCATAAGTTTATAGATTTGCTTATCATAATCTGGACAATAGTCATTCTTCACTTATTTGTTCTTTTCAATATGGATGGTTTGGCCAATCTCTGAGTAGTTACAGATCAGTTCCAGGAGACTTTTCAAAATAAAAAAAAGTTACAACCAGCAAAAAGGAATCTACAAGCAGTACTATTTGGATCATCCCTCAGAACCCAAGGGAGAAGTAGGTGGTGGGTGTGAGCAGTTTGTTCCACAAAAAAAGTAGGGAACTATGCATTAAAGTGAACTGGAGTAAAGGTAACCAAAGAAGACAGATTGATTATGTGGTGAGATGAAGAGATCAGCAGTGCTGGCTGGTCCTTGTGCTCTGGCAATATCCTCATAATATCAGGAGAAATCAAGTAATGCACATAAACAAGTTAGATGGATGCTGTATTGTACCTTTCTTGGAGGACTTGAAAAAGCTGTAAATGATGGGCAAAAATGTGATCTACATCATTAGAGAGAATATCTACACTAATGAGATCACATTTCAGTGGAGCATTTTAAGTTTAATATTTGGGAAGGTGGCATTAGTTGAAAAAAAATGCAGATCAACTTGAAGAGCTTTAATCCAAACAAATAAGAATAGTGGACAATTGCTACAGCAATATTAGAGAGGCAAAATATGGTGGGAGCAAAAAAAAAAAAATGGCCTAGAGTCAAGTAGACTGATTTCAAATGCCATCTAGGTGACTTCCTTCCCACCCCTGCCCCAATCATGTGAATTGCCTGTTCAAGAGCTATCCATGGTTGTTTTTAGCTTCTGAGATAAAATACACACTCTTGGCATGACATTTAAAGGCTTCACGTTCTTGTTCCAGGGTTCCTTTCTTGGAGTATTTTCCATTACTTATCTTCAAGTATTTTACATTCCAGTCCATCTAGGCTACCTGCTATTTCCTGAAATCAGTATCAGTATTCTCACACCTCCAGACCTTTGCACATACTCTTTCCTGTGCCTGAATCTAGTCCTTTCTCACTTCCAGCTTTCGTAATTCCTTTGTGGTAGGAGCAATATCTTTTATTGGACTGGTTTTCCCTTAATTATATTAAGAGGCTGTCTTTGAGATTTGATTGGCCTAGAAGAATAGGGGTTGAATTATTAATTTAGCTTCCTTGCCCTCTAAGACATAAAAAGGCCCATCCCTTGGCAAATTGGTGCTCCAGAGTTTTTATTGAAATTCCTTATTGCTCTACAGGGATGCTCTCACTATTAAATGTTGCTGATTGCTGTAGTAATTCCTAGGTGGAGGGAGTAGCATTTAATTATATCCCTTTACAATCTTACTACAATTAAGGTGTTTTTTTAATTGTATTTTATGTCCCATGTATATAACATTGCATTATAAACTTATGGGGTATGGGATGTTCAAGGAAGACTGGCACCTCTGGTGTGAAGGATTGCAGAGGGCTGCTCATCCACCTTTGGTGTCCACCTGTCACCAGACTCTCAACTATAGCTATAGCATGCACAGAGGCCACACCCCAGTAAAGCTATCTCAGCTGATTGGCAAAACCAGGTTGAGGGTAAACAACAGGCCTCAAGCTCCCAGTGAGTTAGGAGTATGACTAGATCAAGCATGTGAAGACTTCTCTCAGTTGAATGGACAGATAAGAACAATTTGTTCCAGTGGCCAAGAAGGCAGCTGAAGCAGACATTGTGAGGCACTTAGAATTTGGTGAGATATTGAAGACACCAAGGTCATCCATTGTATCTAGAGCCATCACTAGTCATCCTGACTTTTGTCCTACCACTGGACTTCTTAAATTACTCTAGATAGTGAGGCTGACAAATTTGTGCAACTCTGCCTCACTTAAATCCAAATCATGCACAAGTCAATACCACCCTCATCCACTATTTTACTATTTTATTTATTATTTTACTATTTTACCTACCTTGAAGTCCTGTGATGATGGGCTAGTGTCAAAGCAGCAGGTGCAGATATACTGGGAGCTGTAGTCACAACCCTTCACACAGATGACCAGGGCATAGGGTCATCTTTCTCAGTGGACTGAAGCAGCAGTGTGATTCAGCAGCTGCCTAAGTATCTGAGCAGTTTTTTTAAGGGCCACATGGTGTGAGGAAGTGAGCTAGAAAAATTGCCCCCAAAATTGTCCGCTTCACCCAACCCTGGCCTGCCTATAGCAACAAGCAGGGGTCTTACTCTGCATTCAAAACATACACACAAAAATATACAAAGTCTTTTGTGAAGATGATTCCACTCACCATTGGTACATGGAATGTGCACATGCTCATGGACAACGTGAAATCTAATAGACCTGAAAGACAAATAGTTCTTGTTGGGAGAGAACTTAGCAGGTACTGCTTCCAAATAACAGTCCTAAGTGAAACAAGGCTGGCAAATGAAGGTCAGCTTATTGAAATTGTAGCTGGATACGTGTTTTTCTGGAGTGGTCTCTGTGATATGGAATACCATGAAGCTGGATTTGGTTTTATAATCAGATCTAAACTAGTCTGCAAACAATAACCTCATGACAATGTGACTGCCACTTGATGTTTGAAAGTGTCATGCCACTATCATCAGAGTGTATGCTTCTACCATGATGAACCTGATGAAGTCAAAGAAAAATTTTATCACGACCTGGAGACCCTCATCATCACTGTGCTGAAAGAGGACAAGCTTGTAATTCTGGGTGACTTTAATGCCAGAGTAGGTACAGACTATCAGGCATAACAGGAGATAGAGGAAAGGATTCCGAAACAGCTACAGCAATGGCCATTTACTACTGAAGAATTGTGCATTTCACAACCTTCTCATCACTAATACTGTCTTCATGGATGCACTCACACAGCAAGCACTGGCATTTAATAGACTACATCATAGTCAGGAAAACAGACAGGCAGGATGTGAGAGTGAAGAAAGTTATTTGTACCACAGAATGCTGGACTGATCATAGACTCATCCTCCCCAAACTAAAAATTCCTATTGAACAGAAGCAGTGGCCCCCAGGCAAGATGATTATCAGGAGACTCAACTTCAATAGGTTAGATCACTTCTCCTTGAGTGAACAGTTTATTACTGATCTGGAGGAAAAGCTGAGTCAGCACAGTTAGCAACCGTGAAGCACAAAAGGAGTGGGCAGATTTCAGAGATGTGGTGTACAACACAGCATTTGCTCATCTGGGCTGGAAAACTTGAAAATGTCAGGACTGGTATGATGAAAATGATAGGGAAATTCAGAAGTTGCTAAACAACAACAGCAAATGAGAACTCCACAGGGTTTACCAGCAGGATAGTTTATCTATCTCTAAGAAGGCAGCATTTAACTCCATCAAAAGTAAAGTGCAAGTGAAGCTTAGAGAGATGCAAGATTTTTGGCCTAGTAAGAAGGGGGATGAAATTCAGTTTTATGTAGACAGCAACCATCCAAAGTACTTCTATGAGGCCCTGAAGACTATCTAAGGACCAAAGACTTATGGTGCATCTCAGCTGTTCAGAGCCAATGGAGTCACACTGATCAAAGATAAAGAGAGATAGGCTGAACATTTCCTTAGTGTTCTCAATTGACTGTTATCATCCAATGATGAAGTCATTGACCGTATACCTCTAGCTTAACTTCCAACTGAAGAAGAGATATTGAATGCCATTAGGCTCCTCTAGTGTGGCAAAGCACCGGGTACTGATTCTATCCCAGCTGAGAGTTACAAGGCAAGGGGTCCACTGCTCATACAGAAACTGACTGAAAGCTTCAAGATTATAGGACAAGAGGAGATTACTCCCCAGGAGATCTAGGATGCCTCTATAGTTCATCTCTATAATGGAAAAGGAAACAGGTTATCTTGTAACAATCACAATGGAGTCTCTCTCTCTCTTAGTCATTGCTGGCAAGATTCTTGCCAAAGTCCTCCTTAATTAGTTCATTCGTATTATATTCCAGTTTCATGGTGGCAAGTTTGCACAGGTTCTGGATAGTGGATGATGCTCTTATTCTTTCCCAGTCACCAATGGAGTGAAGCAGGGCTGTGTTGCTTGTTCCCATGTTTTATTTAGCATGATGTTTTCCATGATGTTGTCAGATGCCTTCAATGAGATCAAAAATGGTATCAAGGTCACCTATCACACTGATGGGAAACTATTTAACTTGAAAAGACTACAAGACAAGACTGAAGTAGAGGGAGAGTTAGTACATGGCTTTTTGTTCACAGATGATTGTGCATTTAGTGTAGCCTTTGAGGCTGAGATACAACAGGGTATGGATTCCTTCTCTGCCACTTATGATAATTTGGGTCTGACAATCAATACCAGGAAAATGGACATTCTCTACCAGCCAGCACTATACTGTCTATATAGGGAATTATTGGTTATGGCAAAAGGACTCAGCTCAAATCCCACCTTCCACAGGTAGGGTAGGTGGTGTATGCTACCTCTTTTAGTCTCCTCAGGCTACCTCCACCCTCTGTGTCTTCTCTTAGAGATTGTTTCCCCTTTACACTGATTGTATGTTTTATATACATAGTGATTTGTATGTTGTCTCTCCCATTAGAATGTGAGGTCCTTGAGATCAGGCACTATGTTTTTTGCATATATATATATATATATATATATGTATATATATATATATATATATACTACTTAACTTACTACTTAATAGGATGCTTATCATTTTTTAAGTACTTTTAAATTACTTGTTTGTTGAAGGAATGACTGACAAAGCAACAGTGACAACATATTTGTTTTCTCTATTTTTTATTTCTGTCAAATATTGGTGTAAATTTATTACAAAAGAAAGACTTTAGCCCCGGAGAAGAATATTCTTGAGAGAAGAGGGAGAGGATTAGGTTGCATCTCAATCTAGGAGTAATAATTTCATTGTAAACCTTCTTGAGTAATTCTTGATCATGAGAACAATAGCAGAGGAAAAAATAACTAAGAGAATGAACGTGCCAACATTGAGTATACCATATTTTGCAGGCCTTCTTCTAATAGGCTGTACACAGGTCCAACTCAAAATACTTTCATTGCAGAAAATTCCCTTTGGGATCCCCACTAAGTCCCCTGAGTGAGTTAATAACCAAACAAGGTTTATGACAACAGTAGCCTTAAAAGTTATTTGGGAGAAGGGTGTTAATTGCTATGACAACCATGTGTGTAGAGAAAGTTGTCCTGCAGATGATTTCAATGGTTGATTTTTGTGAAGGGTGGTGTAATGGATTTTAGTGTTTTCTTCTTCTTTTTCCAATTCATGAAGTAAGAGGGTGAGCCAAAAATAGCATCTAGTCCTGCTAAGGCACTAGCTCCTCAGCAGTGGTTAGGTACATACTTGATCTCGTCACCATCAAGGGGTGATTATTATGTGCTCACTAGCATATGGCAATATATTAGATTCCCCATCATGCCTCTCCTTTAGGATATTACATTCCAAATCTAACATCACTGTCAACAAGCATATAGAAATACATCCTAAGACATACATATTTGAGATCTGTGGCCATTATTTGGGAGACATTTATGTATATAAATATGTATATATATGCATAAAAATTCTCCATATACACAGAGGTGTATGCATGTATATGTGTATGTGCATCTATATATTACATATAGGCATTTATATTTAAATGTTTATGTGTATGTATATAGTATGTATGTATATATGCATGTATGTATCTCAGTCTTTGGAATTAATGGAGCACCAAAATTGCTGCTAAGACTGAGGAATCATCAGAATACTGTCCTTCAAAGTATGGTAAATGGAGAGTTTGATCTGCTTGTCATCTCCCTCCTACTTGTCTCACAGATCTTGTCTCCTTCGTTGTACTATCAAAATCCATGTCCTGTCCCCACACTTCTCTCTATATTCTGTCATGTGATGATCTTAGCTCCCATGGCTTCATATATCATTTCTATGTGGATGACTCCCAGATCTTGCCCTATTTTCTTTCTTGAGCTCCAGTCTTTCATCATTCAGAACCTATTGGACACTTCATGCTGTATATGCTGGAGATATCTAAAGCTCAATTTGATTGAAACAGAACTCATTATCTTCCCTTAAAATCCCTTCCTTCATCTGAACTTCCCTATATCTATAAAGGGTACCACCATCGTTGTGGTTACCCAGCTTCATATCTTCAGTATCCTCAACTCCACACTCTCACTCAACTCTATGTGCTCAATTAGTTACTAGATCTTGTTTCTATCTCTACCATATCTTAATTGATCAATAAGCATTTTTTAAAGTACTATTTGTTGAACACTCTCATTGACACTGTAAATGTAAGGACAAAAATAAGAGTGTTTATCCTTAAAGAGTTTGAATTCTATTGGGTAAGACAACATGTACCCATGTAAGTATATAAGTGGCACCTCCTCTGAAACCACTCTCCCAATCTGCATTTGCATTCATGTTTTGGGGCCTTCAGAGGATTATCTGATTATTTCTTATTCTTGATGTCTTAGGGGTGTCCAATATTCTTACTCCCACATCAATAAGTTTCCTGTTGATTATCAGCCCCTAGATTTAATTATTAAAGGCAGTTACTATGATACTATAGTAATATGGTAGGAACAGTTGAAAGAAAACATTCCTCCAAAAGCCTGAGGCACACGTCTCCCACAAATACACAAAGTAGCTATGGAAAATGGAATCAAACTTAGAACACAATCATAGTAAGGGAGGGGTATAGATAATATGTGTGGCCAATTGGCAAACTCAAAGCTTCGGATTACTGGAAGTATTTTGTCAATTCCATGGTCAGCATTGTTCTCGGGTGCAAGAAGTCATTCCTTGAGTTATTTTTTTCTATTAGGTGGCTGTTTTTCTATATCCTGTATCTGTGTTTTTCCATCTTAATCCTTAGTGTATCCTTTATCCTTAGAGATTCTTTAATTCTCCTCCTCCTCCAAAAGTAAAACCCTAAAGTATAGCTGTTCCATCTCTAATATAGTATAGAACTTGATTAGTACACAATTAATGTTCTTCCAGCTTTTTAAGGCTCCCAGGGATGTGGTCAGCTTCTTAGGCTAACAATCACATTGTTCTGTTCTTGACCCATTTAAACAGAAGTTCACACCTTCATAAAATGATCACAGGATCTATTATTTTCTATTATTTGTCTATTGTTTTCATATTTTAAAAACCTAATCTTATCTGTTGACAACCACGGGGTAAAGGTGGGTCTCTTTTTTAGTCATTGCTGGCAAGATTTTTGCCAGATGGCTCCTTACCAAATCTTTCACCTGGAAGATGGTCATCTACCTGAGAGCCAGTGTGGCTTCAGAAAGGGCTGAGGAACAATTTATATGGTGTTTGCTGCCTGACAACTCCATGAGAAATACCAGGAGCAGAACAGGGATTTGTACACAATGTTCATCTATCTGACCAAGGCCTTTGATACTGTCAGCCATGAGATTTGTGGAAGATCATGGTGAAATTTGGTTGACCAGAAAAGTTCATTAGTATCACTTTTCAGTTTCATCTTGGCATGCTTGCACACGTTCTAGATAATGGACGATGCTCTTGTGCTTTCCCAGTCAGCAGTGGAGTGAAGCAGGGCTATGTGCTTGCTCCCATGCTTTTTAGCATGATGTTTTCAGACAACTTCAACAAGGATGCGAGTAGCATTGAGGTCAACTACTGCCACGATGGTGAATTATTTAAATTGAAAAGACTACAAGTCAAGACTAAAGCAGAGGGAGAGTTGGTGCATGACTTTTTGTTCACAGATGACTGTACATTCAATGTAGCCTCTGAGGCTGAGATGAAACTGAATATGGGTTGATTCTCTGCTGCTTGTGCTAATTTTGGCATAACAATTAACACCAAAAATAGAAGTTCTCCACCAGCCAGAACCATACCATCCATACATAAAACTATTGGTTATAGCAAATGGAGAAATTTAGAATGCTGTGGATAAGTTCACTTATCTTGGTAGTATACTTTCCAGGAATGTCCACATAGATAATGATATTGATGCACTCATTGCCAGAGCTAGTTCAGTATTTGAGATGTTCCAGATGAAAGTATAGGAAAGAAGTATTAGACTACCTACCAAACTGAAGGTCTACAGAGTCATTGTGCTGACCTCACTGTTGTATGCTTGTGAAACCTGGACGGTACATCAGCGTCATGCCAGGAAATGGAATCTCTTCCATTTGAATAGTCTTAGGAAAATTTTTAAGATTACCTGGCAAGATAAAGTACCAGACAATGAGGTCTTTTTCTTAAGCTGAACCGCCAAGCATTCCAACTGTACTGAAGAGAGTTAAGCCCTGATGGGCTGGCCACGTTGTTTGAATGCCAAAACTATGTTTGTCCAACCCACTATTTTAGAGAACTCACACAAGGCAAGCGCTTGCATGAAGGTCAGAAGAAGTGACACAAGGACACTCTCGAGGTCTCTCTGAAAAACTCTGGAATTGATTGTGAAACATGAGAGTCATTGGCATGATACCATCCAGCATGGCATGACCACATAAAACAAGCAGTTATGCTCTATGAGCAAAGCAGAACTGCAATAGCTCAAAAGAAACATGTGATGCACAGATTTGGAGAAATCTTCCCTCCAAATGTTTGTATGGCCTATTTGTGCCTGATCTGTGGTAGAGCCTCCCAAGCTCCTACTGGTACGAGTAGCCACTGTTGGACACACTGTACCTTGACTCCAATATGGTGATGTCATTCTGGGCTTCTTCAAGAAAGAAGGACAACAACCAACCAACCAATCATGTCTGTTGATTGATTGATTGAAGAACAAGAATGGACCATTCCCTTCTTTACAGGTAAGTATTCCTTTTTTTTTTTCTTTTGGGAAGCACTAACAGCCGAAAGATCATAAAAGAGTATAAAAGAACACTTGGAGCTGAGCATTGAAGGACCCTAAGGATTCTAAGAGACCAAATGTAAGTACATCATCGTGATGATTATAGTTAAAATATTCTCTCTGCATCACATAGTGATTATATAGTTTAGACGCTCTAGAAATATTATGTATTAATAATCTGATGATACTAATATAGCATCATATTATACTTTAACATGTAAAGACGTGTGTGTATATATTTATATGTGTATATAGGTATATGTAGGCTTAGATACATAATACAGAAAGACAAATACATATAGAAAGAGATAACTATACTATATATATGCATACATACTCTTTCTTCACAACAATACAATGCAATAATAAGACAAATACTATTATGTCCATTTTACAGATGAGGAAACTGAAGCCCATTGTGGTGAAATAACTTGCTCAAGGTCACACAGTTAGACAGTCTACATGGGCTACAATGCAGGTCTGCTAATTTTGTGCCTAGTGCTCTTTGTGTTGCTTCTAGGTCTCCCATGATATCAGATTGTATTGTCATTTTATGTCACTTGAAAGGGGAATTCCTACTTGCAAATTTGAGTGTCTCTTTTGATGAATTTTGGGAATCAAAAATCTATCTTGCAGTATCTGGGAAGTCTGAGAAATTCTCTGGATCTGCTCCCATACCCACCCCCCCCCCCCCCCCACCCTCTGAGCTGATCAGCATGAGAACCATCTGCTCCAATATTAAACTTTGCTTCAATGATAGTTTTTGCTGGGTTTATTTTTATGGTTTAGGCTGGTGAGAGTTTTCAATTAGCTTGCCCAATGGCTGAGCCAAAACAAAATTTCTCCAGAGAGCAGGCAGATTAGGAGTGATCTGCTTATAGACTGAGCAGGTTTGTTCACTAGCTTTCTAGAAAGGAGCCTTGAATGCCTCTGAACTATGGATCTCATGGTATATCTCCAAGTGATGCTCCTGTTTCTGGTTTAGACTCCATGTAGAGCAGGTCATGTAGAGCAAGCTCTCACCAAGAGGGATCTAAGTTTTACTTGAAAAAAAGCAAGACTAGAATGAAACAGGTGCAAGAGTGTTATAGCTATTGAAGCATTGATGTAACCATCTTACATCCCATAAAGTAGTAGCATTTGGCAGTTCTGCATATAAATTAGGTGAAGCTTGCCAGCAGAGCCTAGTAACCTCACTGGTCTGTAACAGAATCATATCCTATCAGAATTTCCCTGCATTCCATCCAGAATTCTGTGAAACCTTGGTAATAGGCTGATTCATCCCATCCAGGTCTCATTCCAAAAGAAAGAAAGGAAATAGGATTTTCCCACTGTTAAAACACTGTGGGAAACAGAGAGGCAAAGACAAAGTCAGCTCCTTGTCTCCATAAAGAAAGATTTTTCCATAGACCCCCCCCCCAATCCCAAACATACTAATCATATGAATAATAACAGCAGTGAGGAAACAAATGTGGCACTGTTCATGGTGAAAACCAGATTAAGAACTAGCCTTTGCAGATAAAACAGACCAATGGCTTCTGTTAAAATGAAGAAGATATGTAGATGCTCTGGACATGCAAAACCACACCCATATAGGTTGCAAATAGAAGTGCTCTATGTTTTTGATTTGGGTAGTTAACTGACTTACAAGATGTTTCTGACTGTAGTTCAGATGGATGGTTTTAATCAGGGTTTAAATGGCATGGGATTTCCCAGAGCATCAGAGCTAGGGCTGCTTTGGACTGGGCGTGGGGAGAGAAGAAGCTGGGAAAAGAGCCCTTGGATGAAGTGTTAGGATCATTTGCTCCATTAACCATTAAAGTTCCGGTTTCAATTTATAATAACAGCAGCAACAATTTGTGTCATCCTGACTCTGAAGCAGGCTCTTTAGTCCCTATGTCAAGCTGACTCTGACATATGTCCCTGTTGTGTGACCCTAGGTATGTCATAAAACTTCTAAATGCTGCCTGCCAACCAAGACTATACATTATTGAACAGTTACCAATCTGTACTGATGTAGGGAGTTTACTCAAAAGGAGGGTCTTACACGGATGAAATCATTGGTCTATATGGAAAAAAAAACCAGAATGACATGTTAGCATTTATAGAGCCCTTTTAATGTTTTCAAAGTCCTTTCCATGTATTATCTCATTTGAGCATCAAAAACAACTCTGAGAGGTAGTTGCTATGTCATTTTATGAAGGAGGAAAACCACTTAGACTTGTTCAGGGTCACAGAACTGATAAGTGTTTGAAGTAAGATTTGAACCCAGGTCTTCCAGACTTCAATTCTGGCCCTCTACTTACTGTATTTTCTGTCCATAATGATTAATGCTAAGAGTGTTTTATGTACCACATTTATTTGGTTTGGGCTCTTGACTTAAAAAAAATGTCTATCACTCTCCCCATGTAATAATGCAACTTCTGCTACCTACATGAGAGATTCCATAAGCAAAATGTGTTCTAGAAAGATATTTTTCACATACACACTCATTCCTTCCTTACCTACATCCGTGTTTTTGTTATGACCTTTGATTTCATCGATCTAAGGACCTCCTACCATATAGGTGGGCACATTAGTTTTCTGTAAATTATAGTTTTAACTAATGTGAAATATGTTTAATAAGAATATGTATGTATAGCCTATATCAAATTTCATGCTGTCTTGGGGAGAGAGGCAGGGACAGAGAAAGAGAAAAATTTAAAACTCAAAAGCTTGTGGAAGTGATTGTTGAAAAATCAAAATAAATTAATAAAAAATTATAATTTTAGAACTACCATGAGCACTTAGAGATTACGACTTGCTTATTTTAAGAAAGTAGAACTATCATCAAATACTGACTCTCAGCCTTGAAAACCCTTCCTGCCAACCTTATTAATGAGGTTGTGAAGCCTAGACCTTCTAGAGACATGAGGAACACAATCTGCAGCTGAAAACACTTCATGGCAAGCACTTCCTTGGTGAATCCCATCCTGCTCTGTCTATTACTGTTTATCTTCTCAGCATTTGTGACTGCATCTGGTCTATAAATGTTCCATTGTGATTATAGTGGACTTCAAATCATTTCCCAGGTATTTATAATCATCGAGGCAGAGACAGTAGAAAATAATAGGACCAAAACACAAAAGCACGCCATGTTACTTATGGGATCATAGATCTAAAACTGGAAAGGAACTCAGAAACCATTTAGCATGACCTCTCCCCTCTCCATTTTATATATGAGAAAACTGAGTTTATGCAACACTATAGTAGTCTATAAATGCTGGGTAGTGCAGTGGATGGAGTGCCAGAACTGGGGTCAGGAAGACTCATCTTCATGAGTTCAAAGCTGGCCTCAGACACTTACTAGCTCAGATACTACCAGCAAGTCAGTTAAGCCTGCTTGCCTCAGTTTCCTCACCTGTAAAATGAGCTGGAGAAGGAAATGACAAACCACTTTGGTATCTTTGCCAAGAAAACCTCAAAATTAGGTCACAAAGAGCTGGACACAGCTGAAATGTCTCAACAACAACAACCCAGGAAAACATGACTCATGGAGTATCTTTCATGCTTTATGAAAATATCTGATTAATGTTTCTATTATCAATTGTTATATCAATTGCTAGGAACAATGTGATTAATTTAACTAGTAGTATCTTGTAGGTAGAAGAACATGAATTCCGGAAAATGAACTGATAGACATTTCTTTTAAATAAACAAAAAACTATTTGGTAGTTTTCCAGACTGAAGCTCAAATTTATCAACTATCGTACTCAGGAATATGGAAATGAAAAATATATTTCATTTGGAAGAAGGTTGCTTGTGGAAAATTGTATTCTATCACGTAAAAAAGAATGCCATAATTACATAGTAGTTTTCAAAATACTATTGTCTGCTCACCTAATTTCATCTCTGAAATGATCATTCCTATTTTATAGATTAAGAAGATGGTGTATAGAGAGATTATATGGCCACATAGCAAGTTTTTTGTATTAATCATAATTAAAATTCAGATTTCTTGATTCCTAATCAATGGAATTTCTAAGAGACCATGCTATCAGACATATTAAAGAGATCAGATTTCTCTGAGAGTATAACACACATACAAACACACACACACACATACACACACACACACACACACACACACACTTATACACAGATAGGAACTGGACCTGTGATTTCTTTGGCTTAGAGAACTTCCTGGATAAGGAAACTCAACCAATGAATGTCTACACTATCTCTGTAATTTATAATCTGGCAAAATTTCCTAGAGCACTGGGGAAAGGTTGAGTGATTTTTCCATGGTCACACAGCCAGTATGTGTCAAATGCAGGATTTAAATGAATGCATCTTTCTGATTCTAATACTCTCTCTCTCTCTCTCTCTCTCTCTCTCTCTCTCTCTCTCTCTCTCTCTCCCTCATCTATGAAATGAGATTAAATGAGAAAGTATTTATAAATAACTTATCACAATGCCTGACACATACTAGGTGCTATATAAATGCTTGTTTTCTCTTATGTCTCTTTCTGTTTCTCTTTCACACACAAATGTATACACATATATCATAGACTCAGATAATCGCATGGTTGGAAGAAATATCAGAAATCATTTCATTCCACTCAGACTTGAACAGGAATATTTAGCATAATAATTCCCTGGGAAGGATCCCTCAGCCTTCACCTGAAGGTCTCTAGTGAGAAGATCCACTTTGTCCTGAGGCATCCCATTCTATTTTGTAAAAGCTCAGATTATTAGTAGGTTTATATTTCAATCAAGACAAAATCCCTGCAACATCCACCTCCTTGCTCTAACTTTTGCCTTCTGGGAGCAAACAGATAAGTCTAACCATTCTGATACATGACAGCCTTTATATGCTTGAAGGCAGCCATATGTTTTGCCCCAAGTCTTCTCTTCTCAAGGCTCAGCATTCTCAGGTCCTTCAATCAATAACATTGCCTCATTAATAAGCCTCTCATTCTCTTATTCAGTCTCCTATGCCACATCTGGGTTCTCCCCCTTCCTCTATCACTCAATAATACCTCTTCCTTTTAGTTTCATGCTATTCATATCTACCATTCAATCAAAATTCTGGTAACCGTTGACTACAGACAACAGGTCTCAGTTCACTCCCTTTCCTTCCTTTGGCTTTAGGCTCATAATTTTTCTTTCTTCCCCAACTCCTGCCCTCATACTAGGAGACCTCAACATATATATTAAGACTCCCACAAACTCCCTAACCATTCGATTTCTCAATTTACTCACTTCCCATGAGATACTGTCCATCTCAGCCACACACAGAGGTGGTTATACCCATGTTCTTGACATTACTAGCAAATGTAGTATGTCCATGCTCAAGAATTCTGAAATCTCCTTATCTGACCATAATCTTTTGGCTTTTCACCTCTACCTCTGCCTTCCCTTAGAAAACCCTATTCTTCATACCCACCATGATTTTCAGTCCTTTGGTTCCTCAATTCTCTCCCAAGCCATCTCCTCTGCACTAGCCACTCTCTGTTTTCCTTATTTTCAACCTTTGGTGAACAAATTCAACTCAACCCTTTTGCCCTCTATTGAATCCCTATCCCCCCACCTTTATCATATCAATTACACCTTACCAAGCCTCAGCATTGGATCACAACCAATATTTCCTGCCTTCGCTCCTATACATATGCTGTTGATTGAAAGCGAAGAAAATCACACAACTGTCCTGACTGGGTCCACTACAAATTTATGTTACATAACCTCAACAGGGTCCTCCCCACTGCTAGGCAATCCTACTATAACTCTCTTATCAACTCACTGTCCTACTCTTCACAGGTGTTCTTCCAAACCTTTTAATCCCTCCTCAAGCCACCCATGGTTTTCCCTTCTTCCATCATCTCAGTGGAGATCTTGGCTTCCTATTTGATAGGGAAAAAAATGGAGTTTATTCTCCATGAGCTCCCTCTTCTTCCATCTTTCTCATACTCTATCACTCAAATTCCTTCTGCTGCCATTTCCTTCACCCCTGTTTCACATAATGAAGTGGACTTATTCTTTTCCAAGGATAACCCCTCTACATGTTCAAGCAATTCCATTCCATCCCAGCTCCTCCAACTTTCAAACATCCCTCCTCTATCACTTATTTTCAATTTCCCCTGTCTACTAGTTCATTCTTTACTGTTTTCAAACATGTGCATGTATCTCCAATTCTGAAAAACAAACTCTCAGCTGATCCTTCCATCTTTGCTATCATCTAAAATCTCTTTTGCTCTTTGTAGTTAAACTGGAAAAAGTTGTCGGCAATAGATACCTTTTTCTCCTCTTACTCTCTTCTTAACCCCTAAAATCTGACTTCTGAGCTTGTCATTCTAACACAACTGCTCACTCCAAAGTGATCTCTTAGTTGTCACATCCAGTGGCTTTTTCTCAATCTTTATTCTCCTTGACATCACCCCCCACTCCTTGATATTCTCTTGTCTCTAGGTTATCTTCCTATTTATCTGACTGCTTCCTCTTGGTCTCCTTTCCTGAATCTTCATCCAAATTATGTTTTCTAACCATAAGTGATCCACAGGATTCTGTCCTTTTCCTTTAATGCTACTTCACTTGGTGATCTCTTCAGGTCTGTCTTAAGCCCTAGATTTACAAAGAAAAGTAATAAGTTCAATTTTTGTTATGTTATTTGAAATGCTTACAAGATCTGGCAAGAAGGTGGGGATATGGGACTGTAGCTCTGGAGAGATGGGAGGTAGACAGATAGATGTGGGAGTTATCTACACAAAAATGACTCTATGGGAGCTGATAAGCTAACTCAGGGAGAGGGCATAAGGTAGAATCCTGCCTTTAGGTCTCCCTTGATTCCAAGACTGCTATTCTTTCTACTTCACCACTCTGCCTGTCAAGCCTGGATGAATGACTGTCTCTCCTCCTCTAATCACTGTCTTTGGTGTTCTCCAACAAAGAACCTGCAATTCTTTTCCTACTGGTAGATAGTTATCTATCACAAGTTGGGATGAATGGGAAGAGAAGGGAAGGTGGAAGACCCAACAGGTGATATCATGCTTACCCCAGGCTGAGATAATGCCCTCCTTCCTGAACTGCTGGGGGTCCCACTGCTTGATAGCCCCTTCTAAGAGCTCCTGATTCACTTAGCATTCTTATGCTAATGTATTTACCAGGGTTTAGGGCCTCAGCTTTGTCTCTGAGCTGTCTGCATTCATATGGTTCTCTCTGGCTCACCACAACCCCAGTTTTCTTTAAAAGGGGGAGATTATCAGGGGATATTTGGAAGATTCATTCCCAGTTGAGTTGTGTTAATTGCCTGGAAGGCATGGGTAGGTTGTATATTTTGTATATAACTCTTAATAAACAGAAATGGCCAGGTGTTAAGTATGATTTATATTCTCTCCTTCGTACAAAACCACATGCATTATAATACTTTGGCTGTGCTTGATCATCTTGGAAAGAGTCCATTTCCCTTAGTGGATAGTTACAGGGCCCACTCTCCAGTTGGGAAGAAGTACTTCCTCATCTCAGATCCATCTCTGAAATGCAAGATCATAGCCAAAGATATAAAAGGGACAAAGTTCTGAAAAGAGTACAAGACATTCAGCCAAGAGGAAAAGAAAACTCCAATGATGACTGGCCTAATTCCTTGCTACTTCTGGCATAATAGTAATATAATTGAGATTCTTCTAGAGTAATATGTAATTTACAGGGTGCTTTAAATTGTGCTTAGAATTTACATACATATTACCTCATTTGAACCTCATAATAACTCTGTGAGATATGTGCTACTATTAATATCCCCTTTTTTTTAGATATGGAAATCACTGCTGAGAGAGGCTAATTGGCTTTTC
The DNA here is from genome assembly GCF_900497805.2 of Vombatus ursinus. Lineage (NCBI taxonomy): Eukaryota > Metazoa > Chordata > Mammalia > Diprotodontia > Vombatidae > Vombatus > Vombatus ursinus. The sequence goes on along the minus strand of NW_020950062.1, from coordinate 2,809,605 downwards.
CAGTATAATACATCTAAAAGTGTTGGAAGCCAAGTCTTTCTGATTCCAGGGTCAACCTTTTATTCACTAATATGCTATCTCTATTACCTTTTAGGTATACAAAGCTCTTTCGTCAATGGAGTTGGCAATAGGGTACGGTGTAAGGATCACTTGTTTCAGGGTCAAAAGAACTGGGTTAGAATCCTGACTCATTCACTGTTTGGCCTTTGGCAAATCTCTGGGCCTCAGTTTTCTCATCTGTGCAATGACTAGGTTGGACTATCTGGCTTCTGAAACCTCTTCCATCTCTTAAGTAGTGTGATCCCAGATAGGTAGGATAAGAATTTTCTTAGGCTCCTGGGTCCAGAACTGAAAGAAACCTCAGGGGCCATTTCATCAACCCCTTCATTATATAGAAGAAAAAGCTGGGGCCCAGGCGTCTGTTCACTCAGCTCTCATTGATTGGACGATGATAAGTCCCTGTCCAAGCACCACTTAACATCTACTATTTGGGCCCTCTTGGCTCACAGTGAATGTAAATAGTAATTGTTTTTCTTTTGGCTAGCAACCCTGAGAGTCCTCCCCTTAAAATTTGAATTTTTTTTTAATTAAAGGGGCCATCCTTTGGCTCACTTCTTAAACTTATTCACAGAATGTGTGTTGCCTCACTCAAAGTGAGACCCCTGAAAGACCTTAGCTTAAAAAGGCCAAGTCTCCCATTGTGTCCTGGGCCATCTCCAGTCGTCTTGATCTATATCTGGCCACTGGACTCAAATGGCCCTGGAGGAGAAAGTGAGGCTGGTGACTTTGCGCATCCCTCCCTCACTTAAATCCAATTCAACTGCAAGTCATGTCATCATCCTCCTGATGTCATGGTCCTCTAAGAGAATGAAGGACAAACCACATACAAGCAGTAAGCTTCAGAGGTGGGCTTGCAGCCTGGGTAGTTTTCTCCTTCTTTATTTTCATTTGACTCTTGATGAAACTGAACCCTGGAGAAGTGCAGCTTTTTTGCTCAGAGATACATAAAAGGTAGCATCAGCCAAATTTCAAATTTCAAATTATCTTCTGACTCCAGCAGTACTCTTTCCACCAGACCATATTCCTCCTAAGAAACATTAACAGGAGAGAATGACTGTGCTGTTTGGAAATCTCACCTATTCTTAACCCTATTCTCAATCTCCTTGACCACCCCCAAAGGATGGAAGGGCAGACCTCGCCCTAGGGAGTCAGTGGTCAGATTCTAAACAGAAAATTTTGTTGCAACACTGGGATTGCCTTGCCACAAATATATTTGGCTTAGCCACCCTTCTTTAATATCTTTGAGAATGTCAAATTGAATAAGCATTTATAGTGTTTACTATGTGCCAAATTCTATGCTAAGTACTTGGAGATATAAGGACAAAAATGAAAAATGGTGCCTGCTGTCAATTCCTAATGAGGGATATGATGTTTAAACATCCAAGAAAATACACACTAACTTGAGGAATGGGGCCTCTTTAACACTTATTTTATTTAAGTAAAACAATAAATAGTAGCCAGTAGAAGTGAGATCAAGTGTAAAATCTCTGGTATTAGTTAAAAACCAACAATGTAGAGCTCTATACCTTTGGAATGTTGCTGAACTTTGGTTGAGTTTGACCTCCTCATGTAATAGGTAAGGAAAGTGAGGCCCAGAGAGGTTGACTGAATTGCTCAAGGAGACACATCTCTACTTAGTCACAGAGCAAGAATTAGCACTCAGCTCCTCTAATGGAGAGGTTGGCTCTTTCCTCTATATAATGCAATATAATATTCCTCTTATAACATAGACTGTATCTTGAATGGGAAAGCACATAGTTAAGCATCTTGACTAAAGACGGACGGTTTCACACTTGCAGAAGCAGTTTCATTTTGTGGGCTTTTTATGATCACTTGATGGACCCTCTGGCCCCCAGTAAAGGAAAGAATGAATATATCTCAGCACTGGAAGATCTCCATGAATAAATCAAGGACCAATAAAGCAAGAATGTCAAGAAGCATGGAACTTTTGGATGGTGTTTTTTCTTCTCTTAGCAGTGACCAAAGTATATCACTAAGAGACTTAATTTATGCTCATCTTTAAAGATGACTATTGGTCATTCACACCTAAGGGTAAATCAATGTACTGAGGTTGTTTTCCTCCTAATACTCAATGAGTGTGAGCTTAGGTGAGGAAGCAGTCATTATTTGGGTGGTACGTGGGAGGGGGCAAGTCTGAACTGAGTGGGTAGCCAGAAGGCACTGTAAGAAAAGTGGGTACCTAGAGAGTGAGGAGGGTAGAAGGAGGGGAATGGGAGGTGGAAGGGCACTGAAATGAAATTTGTTTTCTTTGCTCCTTGGTCCCCGGGATGAGACATTTTTTATCTTTTTTTTTTTTTTTGGCTCTACTGCCAACCCCAACATCACCTATATAGGCTGTGCCCCTGGGTGGCTAGAAAAAAGAAGAAAAATAAAACAAAAGCAATTTCTGTAATGGAGCTGCTGCCCATTTAGGGGCAGGAAGGGAAGGCATGAGGGTTTAACAAATCTATCTGTCCCATTTGGGCTGAAGAGTTTAAAGAGAAATGAGGAAATCAACATCATTAAGCCCTGATACATCTTTAATTGTTTTTGTAAAAAAAAAATGGAGAAATCTCATTGTTCCCTTTCCTTCTCTGGGAAAGAAGGCATAGATGCTGGGGTCTCTCTCTCTCTCAGAATAGCAGCAGATAAGCTCCCATTCAATCTCAGATCATGTGCTTTAGTAATTATAGGCCAGTGTTTTTTTAACTAAGCATAAAAATAGTGCTCTGCAAATAACAATCAAAGAAAAACTGATGAGTCTTTAAAAAGTTCTTTAAAACTTTTTGAACTTAATGAATACAAACATTTTAAAATGCAGAAAAGAGAAGAGGGTTGGTTGTGAAACTATGGGTCTCTATTACTTACTGCTCTTTTTTTTTTTTTTTTTTTTTTTAGGCAATTGGGTTTAAGTGACTTACCCAGGGTCCCACAGCTAGTAAGTGTCAAGTGTTTGGTTTGAGGCCGGATTTGAATTCAGGTCCTCCTGACTTCAGGGCCAGTGCTCTATCCACTGCACCACCTAGCCGCACCTTACTGTTCATTTTCTTTAAATGTATATTACATTTAACAAAATAAAAACCTGTATTTTTCATCTTTTCAGTCTTTCAAAGTGAGTGATCTAGACCAGTATCCACAGACTAATATTAAGAATTCCCATTCAAATCCAGCCTCAGACCAAACACTCGACACTTACTAGTTGTGTGACCCTGGGTAAGTCACTTAACCCCAATTGCCTAAAAAAAAATGATAACAAAAAAATTTTTAAAAAAATTCCCTAGTTTACTGATGGGATCTCAAATTCTTTCCCTATATATTCATCTCAGCCATTCAAACTCAATAGTTATGTTAAATCCTTGTCTTTCAAGGGTAAACATGAACCATGTGCAGTGAGATCTCTGTTCACTGGAGCCAAGTCATCCATAATTCTCAACTTGCTAGACCTATTACTTCTCCTCCTTCAACCCCATCCCCCACAAAGTTTAATTCTACATTAATCAGAAAGAGGCAAAGCATGACATATGTTGTTGACTGTTATTGGAATGCAGTCCTCTTCCTCTACGTGTTGAATTCCTACCTTCTATAAAGACCAACTCAAATGTTTCCACTTCCAGAAAGCCAACTGAATGACATAGTTAGGATATCAAATACTCTCTATTCATTTGAATATAAATTGTTTGCTAAATCACTTTAGAGTGACCATGGGTTTCATATAGCATGGAAGCTATGCATTAATAAATTAAAGAGGTTGCAACATGCTGAACTTCATTAAGCTATTGAATAGTCTTTATTCTAGGGGTCCTCTGGTTTATAGATCTACATGAAGTCATATCAGTCAAGCTTATCCATTATTCCCATCCATATACTCAGTAATCTGGTCATCCTGGCTTACTTGGGGTTCCGAACATAGGATGTTCCATCTTTTGCCTCCATCCTTTGTCACTAGTTATCTCCATATTTGGACTGCATTCTTAGCTCACCTCTGCCTCTCAGAATTCCTGGTTTTCTTCAAGTGTCAGCTCAGATACAACTTTCTTCATAAAGCAATTTGTAGATTCCTTTCACCTACTAGTATACTCATTCACCAATGTATTCATTTTATATATATATGTATATATATATACATATACATATATATATGTTATGTACATGATTATTCATGTACATATTGTCAAACCCATTAGAATTTGAGCTTCCTGAGGGCAGGAACTATTTCACTTTTGTCTCTGTATCCTCAGCATTTAGCTCAGTGCCTGACACATAACAGGAGCTTAATAAACTCTTTTTCATTATTCAATTGATTATTATGGTAGAGAAGAGAGTCTGCGAAGTGTAGGGCAATAAGTCTGATTTTTAATTCCAGGGGAAATTCTAAGGTGTATCATTAAAGAGATGGTTGTTGCATGTCTGGAAAGAGAAACAATGATTTCCAAAAGCCAGCAGAACTTCATCAAGAACACATCATTACAAACTAATGGTGTTTCTTTTTTATAATAGCATTACTGAACTAGGAGGTAAGTGGGATATTGTGAGTATTATTTATATAATTTTATTTATTTATTTACATAATTTAGATAATTTCAAATTTATATAAATTTGAGAAAAGGCTTTTGATAAGGTATCTCATATGATTATTGCGGAAAAGATGGAGAGATATGGACTAGATGAGACTATAATTAGCATTAGAACTGGTTGAATGGCTGGACTCAAAGAGTGGTTATTAATGTTCAATATCAATATGGCAGGAGATCTTCTTCAGAGTACCTCAGGGTTTGAGCTTGTCCCTGGGCTGTTTAACATTTTTTTAATCAGTCACTCAAATAAAGGCATAGCTGGAGTGTTCATCAAATTTACAAATGACACAAAGCTGGGAGGGATAACAACAACAATAATAAATAATAAAGATGATAATGATGATAACAACTAGTGTTTATATAGTTCTCACTGTGTGCCAAGTATTGTACTAAGTGCTTTACAATTATTGTCTCATTTGATCCTCACAACAATTCTGGAGATTAGGTGCTAATATCATCCTCATTTTATAGATGAGGAAACTGAGGCAGGCTGATATAAAGTGACTTGCCCAGAGTCACATACCTAGTAAATGTTTGAGACTGGATACGAACTCAGGTCTTCCTGAATCTGGGTCTAGCAGTCTATCCACTGAACTAGCTAGCTGTTTACATACGCAATGACAATCACAATCCAAAAAGATAGTAACAGGTGAAATTATTAGGTTGAATATAATAATAAGATGAAATCCAATAAGACAAAGATTTTTTTCATTTGGATACAAAAATATCACCTTCAGAAGGATAAAATGGGGGAGGCTTGGTTAGATGCAGTTATTTTGGAAAAAAAAGATCTTGGCATCTTACTATACTGCAAACTCAGTAAGTCATCAGTATGATATAGAAGCCAATAAAGTTTAATGTCAATTAAGACTTAATTTTAGACTTAATTAAGAGAAGAAAAAACATTTATGACTAGTGAAATCATAGTCCCAGTGTACACTATTCTTGACAGAATTCATCTTAAGTATTCTTGAGTTCTGGCTTCCATAGTTTAAGAACATGGATGGGCTAGAAAGTATCCAAAGGAAGGCAGCCATCATTGTGAAGAAGGTCCTTGAGTCCATATCATGTGAAGACTGGTTAATAGAAGAAAGGTCGTTTATCATAGTAGATAGAAGATTCAAAAAGGACAAGATAACTATATTCAAATATTTGAAGGATGGATGTGGAGGAAGGATTTAAACTTCTGTACTGTGACCCAAGAAGGAAGAAAAAATGGAGCATTGGATGAAAACCAGAAGAGGAAAACTTAGGTTATATGTCAGAAGAAAAAAAAAATCTAACAATTGCAGCTTCCCCCACCTGGGATTGGTTCCCTTGATGTTGGTAGGTCCACCTTCCTTTGACTTCTTTGACCAGAAGCTGAATGACCAGTTGTAAAATATGTTATAGTGCTGATTCAAGTATTGGTTGGATTAAGAGGCCTTTGAGGTGCCCTCCTGCCCTCAAATTCTGTAATTCTGTGATGCAAAGGACAAAGAAAGAAAGAAATAAAGAACAATCAATCACACTAGTTAAAGGCTCTTTGGTTATGACTAACCCACATTCTGGTCCTACAAAGAGTGATGCCCTCATTCTACCATTGGGCAGATTCCCCATGCCCTAACCCCCAGTGAAGCACAAGCCTTTAGCTGCCTTTTCTTCTCCTTGGAAAAGCCCATCTGGACTGCACACCACACAAGAGGATACTATCTTAAATAAGGCATTTCCTTTACTACTAACATGACATAAATCACAGGCTCTCAGTTTTTGACAGAAGGTTGCTGTGATTTTAAATGCTTTTCAAATTAGCTTAAGGCCTGTTGACAAGTCAAAATAACCCCACTTACTAATCTTATGGGAAATGGATGCAATTTTCGTCAGCTAAGAACAAAAAGCACAGAATCCCAGAGTTGGAAGGGGCCTCCAAGGCCAAGAGGCCATCTAATCCAATGGGTATCTGGATGAGGATCTTTTCTATAATATCCCTTACAAACAGTCTCCCAACCTTCTCTTAAAGAATATCATTGACAAGAATTCATTACTTCCTCAAGTAGCCTGTTCAATTTTAGGTAAATTAAATTCCCATTCCACATCTTGATAGCTCTAATTGTTAGGAAGGTTTATGTGTACCTACAACAAGCCTAAATTTGTCTTAATTAAACTGCTTTACTTCTCTGCTCCTTCTTCTCTATTCCTGGGTCAAGTATAACTATATATGGGTGTATATATATGTATATGTATATATATATATATACACACACACACACACACACACACATATATATACACATATATATTTGTATACACACATTATATATACACACATATATATACATACACACACACACATATATATATATATATAATATACATTTCCTGGTATTTGGATACCTAGGAAATAGGAAGTGAATCTGATTATATCATTGGTGTTAAGGAACAAAGAGAAGGCCCACATTGCAGATTTTCTATGTTTCAGGGAGGCAGAGGAATTATAAATCACCTTTTTCTTCTTTGTTGGTAGTAGGGATTCTTTTCAGAATGGCCAAATCATGATAGAAGCTGATTACCATGCTTATAGAAATTCTCATAGAAACATTGTTATAAATAGAGATTAGGTTATGGGAATTGTCCATAAAAAGCTACCAAACTCTCAGTGCATCTGAAGAAGACCATCAAGGTTGCCAGTAGCCATGTGGTATGAAAAAGAGAAGGAAATTTTTGGAAGCAAATACCCGATTGTCTCTGGAGTAGCTTGGACAGAATGTTTGTCAAGGTGTTTACAAGGGTAATGTTATGAATGTTGCTGAATGCTTATGTAACACCTGGGTCATTCCTTCTGATGTTATGGGCCTCTAGAAAAGCTTTCTCAATACAAACCTAGGTGAAAATGCTTGTTCCCTCTTTATATTTTCCTAGACTGAGTATTCTGTCTATATCTTTCCTTTGTCTCATCATGTTCTTTTTTGTTTTATATGCATCTTTCCCTACATGTGGGCAGCTAGGTGGCAAAGTCTATAGAGTGCTGTGACTAGTCTCTCAGGATTATCCATAGAACCCTGAGTATAGTAATAGTAGTCCTCTAGCTAGTGTCAGGAAGACATCTTCCTTAGTTCAGCTCTGGGCTGGACAAATCACTTAATCATGTTTGTCTCAGTTTCCTTATCTGTAAAATGACCTGGAAAAGGAGACGACAAATCAGTCTAGCATTTTTGCCAAAAAAATCCCAAATGGGGTCATGAAGAGTCGGACACAACTGAAATGACTGAATAATAACAACAACTCCCTATATGTAGCATTCTCCCCAGTTGAATGTAAACTCCTTGTAGACAGGAACTACATGATTTCTCATCCTTTGTAATACATTTCAGAGTCACTCCCCTCAGCCTGGTGCTTAAACTCACAAATTACACCCCCCCCCCCCAAGGAGGTAGAGGACTGCTATTACTATACTCGGGGTTCTATGGATAATCCTGAGAGACTAGAATTTCTAACACAACTTGTTCCATCCTTACCTTTTCCTAGAGCATTCTTTCTGGATCTCTTCTTAGTCTCATTACATTCTACCTTGAATTATATTTGTTTCTCCATATGTTATCCTTCCAGTCTACTGGGGAGCAAACTAACCCTCCATTAGGGTTAAAGATCCTAATGATTGATTTCAGTAGAGTCCAACTACATAATAGCTTTTGAAATGTTTTACATATATTATCATAGTAAACCTGTGAAATAGTTGCTCTCATGTTTATTTTACAAAGGAGGAAAACAAGACTCAGTGCCCTCTGTCACACAGTTAGTAATGGTCAGAGACGGAATTGAAACCCTGATCTTCCTGAATCCAAATCAAACAATCTTTCTACTATACCACATCATATCAAGAAAGTAAAGCAATATAATGCATGTACAGACTGCCTCTGACTGCCTGGTCATTCTGCTTTTAGCCCATGTATAACTTAGAAAGGGGAAATTCTGGCATACAGGAATTTAAATCAAGCTGTCTTTGAACCCAGGGAGACAAAGTTAGGATTCTTCTTCAGCCAAAGGATAGAAACCCAAAAGGTCAGATACTAATAAATCTATAGATGTACATGTTGTCTCCCCTGATAGAACGTAAGACGCTTGAGGGCAAATATTGTTTTATGATTTGGTTTTTGTTGTTTTGTTGTTGTTGTTTTTTTTTTTTTGTATCTCCAATGCCTAATATAATCTATCTCTATCTATTCTATCTAGATGAGATCCCTTGTTTCTGGTATGGAATAGGCACTTAATTATTATTTGTCAATTGTATAATACCTGAACTCATGTGAGTTGAGCTGTTTTCCTGGATTAACAGAAATATGATTCCTCATTTTCTGATAAAATGGTGAGACTAGAATCCCAGGAGTGGAGAACCTACAGCCTCGAGGCCACATATGGCCTTCTAGGTCCTCAGGTGCGGCCTTTTGACTGAGTCCAAGTTTTACAGAACAAATCCTTTTATTAAGGGGATTTGTTCTGTGAAGTTTGGATTCAGTCAAAGGGCCGCACTTGAGGACCTAGAGGGCCACAAGTGTCCTCAAGGCCACAGCTTCCCCACCCCTGGCCCTACACAATAAATAACTACATGAAGGGAGAAGGGATTTCCTCAGATGGCTGGAAGACATTGAGAGAAAGTCGGGAGACTCAAGTTTAGATTTTGAATGGTAAACCAGTGATCTTTCTGAACCTACAGACATGTGAGAAACTGGCCACCAACATATCCCTTGATTTCTAGTGGGTTGCTAAGAGTAGACTCCCTTTAGTGATATTATTCTCTTTCCTTGGCTGAATTAAGTTCTTATTTCATTCTCAGTCAAAGAATTCACTTGCTTTGGTGTATTCTTTCACCTGTTCTAATCTGTATAACTTCCTGTATTTCTGTTTACTATTTACTTTGATAAAGAGGTATGCTAGCTATTTGTGATAGTCTTTTGTGTAACCAGTATTTGGTGGGTGAGAGCCCAGCTGGCAATATTGAGCTATCCTGGGCTCCAAAGTATTATATTCTAGGTTACCAGTGTTTGAAGTATGGTAGATGGATATAATTCTAGCCTAATACTCTTCTTGGAACTGGCTACAGAAAGACCGAGTGATCAACCATGGCCCTTCTCATGCTTCCCACAAAGACAGAAAGCTCATTTAGACAGCAACCAATTAGATATATCTTATAAATTATTTCTATGCTTTTTCTTTGAATTCAGGAACATCCTCACAGCTTTTAAAGTAGGATGTTATCCAATCCAATCCTCTTATTTCACAGAGGGAGAAAGTAACTTTACCAACTTCATACAATTAATGAGTGGCAGAGTCTGAATTCAAACCCATGACCTCTGACTCCAGAGCTAGTACTGTTTCCACTACTATAACATGCTGATGCCCTGACTCCCCTTCTGATCACCCCTCCTCATGCCTGAACAAAAGGGATTCTGAGGCCCAGACAGAAGCCTGTAGGTATAGACTTTCCTTTGGCCAAGGAAAGAACCCTGGAGACACTGGGAAAGTGGCCTGAAATCTTCTCCCTATGAATAACAGTCTAAAACTAGTACTGCCCTTGGTGAGCTACTAGTCAACTCCACTCCTAGAAAAATGCTACTTGTGATCTCATGGAGGACATTGCCCACCTATATTATCCATGATAATTGTTGCCCACATTCTACTACACCCTCCAATGAGAAGGTAAAAGGGAGGAGAACATAGCCAGTAAGAGAGGAAGATGTCATTTATTGAGAACTTTAAGGTTTGCAAAGTGCTTTATGTAAATTATCTCATCTGTCCCTACTAACAACCCTAGGAAATAGCCACTATAGATAGTATTGTCCTATTATACAAATGAAGAAACTGAGGCTCAGAAAACTTAAATGTCTTGCCTATAGTTCTGAAGCTAGTAAGTATTGGATGCAGTACTCAAATCCAGGTCTTCTCCGATTTCATCTAACATTCTTTTTCTATTATACAATGCTGGAAGGGGTATCCAATAATAGAAGCGCCTAAAATAACCTTACATGACAATTGGTGTTGTACACATTACAAAAGTTACCCTTACTCTAGAGATCACTAGACTTGGTATGCGTAGACCAGGGTCTTAGTGACACATGCCATGTGACCTTGGGAAGTTGTTTGTGTCTCTCTTTACTCCTTAGCAAAAATGAGGGCCTTGGATCAAAGACATTTGAGGTTCCTTGTAGTTCTAATATTTTTAGGAGATTATCTCCTCTTAGTAACCCAAGCCTTAATTGTGTCAATGTGGAAAGTATGAGAACACACTTAGAATACAGGGAGAGTGACATCACTGGAGATATTTAGCAGCAGAGATGAGTTCCATTTATTTGGGGATCCTAAAACAATGGCATGAACTGAAATGGCTGAGGCTCACCCACAGCCTTCTTCCCAGTGAAAATAAAAAGGACAGGGACTTCGAATGGAGGAGAAAGGGCCTGACAAAGGTTCAAATTAGCCATTCTGTTTGGAAACCACATCTGTACTTTATACAAGTGAAGCCCGACCATTATTTTGTAAGTGGGGCATGCCACTTCAATTAAATGGGACTCATGGTTTATTATTTCCAAGCCATCTGTATCAGAGTATGAGGCAAAGACCTTTTGTTCATCACAGCTCTCATCCAAACTGCTTTATAGGGCTTTAATTGAGAAAAATAGGTCCTTGCTTCCCCACGGACTTTCCTTTCTACGTCCTCTTGAACACATTTTGTTCCTATCTGCAGAAAATTTAAAAGTAAAAAACAGAACAAAACAAAAATAACAATAACAAAAATATTTAATAAATTTCCAGCCTAAGTGAAGCCCTAACTGTTGTTGTTGTTTTTGTTGTAGTTGTTGTTGTTATGATGGTGGTGGTGGTGGTGATAGTGGTAGTGACAGTTGTGGTTGTCATTTTTCTAGAGGGATGTCTACATTTGTGTTCTCCCTTGCAACTAAAGGAAGTCAGTGTTGCTTTATTTCAAAATAAGTTATTTCCTTTCCAGATCAATTTCCGATTCAACCTTCATCCATTTATTCAATAGATATTTATTAAGTGTCTCCTATGCACCAGGCCTTGAGAATACAAAGAGTACTGTTCCTGCCCTCAAGGATCTTGCAATCTGATGTGGGGGTGGGGAGTAGAATGTAAATAAATATAAAATACATGCGAAGTAATTTTCAAGGGGTAGGTGAGAGTCTGGTAAAGATGGCAAAAAGGAAACAGAGGCTGTGAACTTCATCTACTCCCACAAATTATATTTATTCCTAGGCAAAGGTTCAGTAGGCTAGAACACAATCCAAATCCATAACTACCATCCAATAATCCATAGATCAAATTTGCTCCTTCCCTCAAGGCTTTCTTTCAGGGCTTGAGTTCAGTTCAAGCTCACAGCTCACAGTTCAGTCCAATGAAATACAGTACAAAAGACAGAGCTCTCTGGGTCTGGAGTCAGGAAGACCTATGTTCAAATCCAGACTCAGATACTTCCTGCCTGTGTGACCCTGGGCAAATTATTTGACTTCTTTTTGATTCAGTTTCCTCAGCTGTAAAATGGGGGTTCATGAGAGCATCTACCTCACAGTGTTGATATAAGAATCAAATGAGATGTTATCTGTAGAGTGCTTAGTATTATGCCTGGCACATATTAGGCATTTAATAAAGACTGTTTCCTAATACCTTCCTCTTCCCTCTTATGGTATTCACAGTCACTGGATTGAAATCTGCTGCTGCCTACTTTCATCTAATTTTTTCATAACAGGAGAACCATTAGTAAACTAAGCAAAACATTATTCAAAAGCTAGATACTCCCAGAAAGGATCTATTTCGTTGGCATAGGAAAACATTTAATGATGGGCATTTGGGTCTCAGCTTCTGGAAATACCACCACTTGTTCTTCAATGGCACTAGCAACAGAGGGCCCCAGGTGAGAAAAACATTGGTTATTTCCATTTGTCAGTAGAATTTTTTGTGCCCTACCCATCCTGGTGGAAGACCCATCTTATATTACCCCCACTCAATGGGCAGTTCTGGACAAAGGGTAATCACGTATCCCTTCATTACTTATTCTTAATAACTGAGCCCCCACCTCAGAGAGATTATAGATCCAGAAACCCAACAATCATTTAATCTGGTCACCCTTTGGTGCCTGCCAAATGCTCCCCTTATGGATAGATTTCTAGAAACATAGGCCCCACAAGATTATTAAAAGTGTTGAAGGGGGAATAATGTTAGACTTCTTGCTGTAAATCTTGCAAGGCTACAGAGCCTATTTTTGTCCCCATTTTTTAAAAAGTAGACATGCTACCAAGATAAATGAGTTCATGATTTAGAAATAAAAAGTGATATCATAAGCAAATTAAGTGAGTATGGAATATCTTAACTGTCACATTTATGGATAAAGGAAGAATTTGTGACCAAACAAGAAATACAATGCATTATGGAATATAAAATGGGTGATTTTGATTACACAAAATTTTTTAAAAAAGGGTTTTACACACACAAAACCAATGTAGCCAAGATTAGAAGGAAAGTAGGAAAACATTTTTACAGCAAATTTCTCTTAAAAAGGTCTCATTTCTCAAATATATAGAAAAATAAGTCAAATTTACAAGAATACAAATCCTTTCCTAATTGATAAATGGTCAAAGGATATGAATAGGGAGTTTTCAGAAGGAGAAATCAAAGCTATCTGTAGTCATATGAATATTACTTTAAATCTTTATTAGTTAGAAAAATGTAAATTAAAACTACTCTGAGGTACCACTTAACATCTATCATATTGGTTAATACATCAGAAAAGGAAAACAACAAATGATGGAGGGGATGTGGAAAAATTAGGACACTAATGCACTTTTGGTGAAGTTATAAACTGATCCAACCATTTTGGAAAGCAATTTGGAACTATGCCCAAAGGGCTATAAAATTGTGTATAGCCTTTGACCCAGTAATACCACAACTAGGTCTGTATCCCAAAGAGATCAAAGGACAATGAAAAGGTTCTATGTGTACAAAAATTTTATAGCAGCTTTTTTTGTGGTGACAAAGATTTGGAAATTGAGGGGATGTCCATCAATTGGGAAATGACTGAACAAGTTATGGTATATGATTGTAATAGAAAACTATTGTGCTATAATAAATGATGAGCAGAATGGTTTCAGAAAAACCTGGGTACAGGTGAACAGATGCAAAGTGAAGTGAACAGAGCTAGGAGATTACTGTACGCAGTAACAGCAATGTTGTAATGATGATCAACTATGAAAGTCTTAGCTATTCTCAGCAACACAATGATCCAAGACAATGCTGAATGATTTATGATGAAAAAAGCTCCCCATATCCAAGAAAGAATTGATAAAGTTTGAACATTTTTTACTTTATTTCTTCTTGGTTTTTTTTTTTAATTTGGGCTGTATTTTCTTTTACAACTTGGCTAATATGGAAATGTTTTGCATTATTGCACATGTATAGTGTATATTAAACTGCTTGCTTCTCAAGGAGGGGAGAAGGGAGAGAAGAAGGAAATTTGGAACTCAAAAATTATAAAAAAAATACTAAAATTGTTTTTACATGTAACTGAGAAAAATAAAATAAAAATATTCTAAAAAGAAAAGAAAAAAGGTAGATTTGATAAATAGGACTCATTAAAATATCCAGATGTAGAATATGGGTTCTCCACATCTCAAAGATAGGTTATTGAGTTTCCTTTTTAGTCAAAAATACTTAGTAAGTGTCTACTATGTGCCAGGCACTGTGTTAAGCACTGGAGATACAAGTAAGGAAAAGAAAGTCTACTGGGGAGCAAGTATCAATTGCTTATTGTAGACAACATTTAAAAATCATCTGGGTTCTATCCAAGCAATGTACTCATAAAAGCTTAACTAGATAGGATGGTCCCTAAATTTTCTTTAGGTTGCTTTCCCATTCTTTGTCTCTTACATAAGCTATCATACAATCAAACATTCTGCTACTGTGGTCTCATCTAGTGCAGTCATCATTGTTGTTTAGTCATTCAGTCGTGTCTGATTCTTCATGACCCCATGGGCTTGTCCACGGGATTTTCTTGGCAAAGAAACTGGAATAGTTTGCTATTTCCTTCTCTAGTATGTCTCCATTTTACAGATGAGGAACTGAGGCAAATTGGAGTTAAGTGACTTGCCCAGGATCACATAGCTGATAAGTGTCTGAGGCTGGATTTGAACTTAAATCTTCCTGACTCCAGGCCTGGTACTCTATGTACTGCACTGCCTAGCTGCCCCAAGTCAGCATTACATCATTGAAATAATGATAGCTATCAATGACTTCAAGAAGTGATGCCTCTTTTAGGTCTCTGCCCACTAAACCATGGTACTAAAAACAAGAGTTCAAATAAAAGTGCCTTGAAGAAGCTTACAATCTAATATAAAGGATGAAATAAAAATTATACACAAATGACTATGGTATAAGGTAAAAATGTGGTAGAAGTAAGGAGGAGATCTAGACAAAATTCCTGAAGAAATCTGAGGAGGAAGAAACCACTTTTCACTGAGGAAAGCTTTGTTGAAGAGATAGCACTTGTAGTGAACCTTTAAATGGTAGAAGGATTTCAATAGGCCTGAATAATGATATAGACAAAGTGTGGAGTCAGTAGAGGGCAAAATAAGATTAGAAAGTACATTAAATTTTAGACTAAAATGTTCACACAGGCATGGAGAATCTCTGAAAAACGTCTGTGTGTGTGTGTGTGTGTATGTGTGTGTATGTGCATGTGTGTGTGTGTGTGTTTATTTTAGCTGAGATGACAGATCTTGTAGGAAGATGATTTTGGCACCTGGGTGAAGATTAGAGAATGAGGACTAACAAAAGAAGCTGAAGATTGGGAGATCAGTTAAAATACTATTATATTATCCAAATGAAAGGTGATGAGAGCTTGAACTGGGAAAGTTCGAGTAGAGGAGAGGAAGGGACATGTGTGAGAAAAAAGGTAGTACTAGGCTTGATAAGACTCAGCAGCTGATGGAAAGTGAAAGGTGAAGGGAAATAGAAGAGCCTAGAATGACTTCAAGGATGTAAACCGGACAGATGTGTGAACTGTTGGTCCTGTTAACAAAAATAAGGACATTTGAAAGGAGGCAGCTATGAGTGGAAGAGGTTGGTCAGCTTTGAACATGTTGAGTTTGAGAAGCAAAAAACACATCATGGTGGAGTTCTTCCATAGGCAGTTTGAAGTGTAAGACTCATGGGAAAAGTGGGAATTCCTGGAAGAGATCCCAAAAGTCCAAATCCAAGTCTTTTATTTTATAGGTAATAAAACCAAAGTCCAGAGAGGGTAAGTAACTTATCCAATGTCACATAGTAGTTAGCAGCAGCATCAAGATTTGAACCAATATCCTCTGTCTCCAAACCCAGTGATCTTTCCATTGTATTATATTGCATCTTATTGTAGTACTTACTACATTTTTAGTTTCAAAAACAGTCAACAGAATTTTGTCTAGTGGAAATTGTGGGAAATTGTGGGAAATTGTGGGAAGGGGAGAATTATGGATGAACTTTAAATCTGGCACGTTACTTTAGACCTGAAGTAGTGGGAAGTGGAGAATCTCTAAAAAACTTAGCAAAGGAGAGATGGTGAATGAATTATGAACAAATTATTCTGGGGAAATATATAAGATGGATAGGAAATGAAAAAGAGGTGAGACAAAAGCTAAAAGACTGCTTCCCAATTTTGACTTGAGATGATAAGGACCCTGGATAGGGTGATGACAGTGGCCATGAGACTAAGAATCATAAAATCACAGGATTATAGAAGTGATTAGAAGAAACATTTCATTAAAAAAAAAGTTGACAGGACTTGTTAGTTGACTGATTATGGGTGATGAAAGGGAGAAATCAGCCACAGAATGTGAGCTGATAATTTAAATCTGGGTGACTAGAAGTTTCACGATATTATTGGCAGACAGTAAAATTTGGAAGGGGGTTGGTTTGGGGAGACTTGGAATTTGGAATCCAAGTTAAGTTATAATGAAATCATTGGTAGCAAGTTAAAGAAAAATCTTAAAATGTAAAAAATGGGCAAACAGAATGGGAAAAATTCAAATGAAAGCAGATATTTGGAGCTGGAAGAAATCTGAGGAATCTTGATTCTTGCCATTATATGGATGAAGAAGTTGAAGTTAGCAAAATACGTGTTCCAAATCACACAATTGATTTGATAATGATAATATACCCAAATATGAGTTGACATTTGAAAGATGAGGAAACCAGTGGCAGAGACAGAACAAGAATACAAGTCTCCTAATTCCCAGGGAAACGTTCTTTATATGTTCTATGACTGTTCTCATTTCTACCCACTTCAAACACCACCACCTCTGCTACTGCCAACAACAATAACCCAGAGCTCTCAAATTTTCATGTGAAAAATATTAGACTCAGTTGCTGAATTTACACACACACAAAAAAAAACCACACACACACACACACACACACACACACATCTCACACATATGGATGACAATCCCTGGCATGTTGGGTATGGGGGTATATGACAGAAATGGAAACAACTGGTATCTGCCTTTAAGGAGTCACCATTCTTGTTGGGGACAGAAAATATCCATGTTATGTCTACTAGAGAAATAGTGAACAAAATTGAGATAGTGAATAAAACTGCATAATTAAAGAGAGGGAGTTCGGAGGTCATTTGTTCTCAAAATATGAGACATCAACTCCAACAGGTCTAGCCTCTGCTTGAATTCCTGCAGTGAAAGGCAGCTTAACCATCTCTCAAGATAGCTAATTCCAATGCTGCTTTCCATCTTCTATAGGTAGCAAAGATTTGAAACAGTTATCAGGGCATTTCATGGTAAAAAAAAAATCCCACAATCCCATCTCTGACTAACAGAAAACTGAAAGGGAGTAGGTTTGGTCTGAATTATCAAGACTAATCATCTCCAATGGTGATACTCATTAACTAATGAGCCAGCTCACCAGGTGCCATCATCTTAAGTAGACATTGCAAGAAAACTGTTAGATTCTGCTGCTTGACATGAGGCTGACTGGCCAAATTCCTGAAAAGTGAGTATTCAAAAGCTAAATAAGTGGTCTTGAGCCCAGCCATCTTTTTTTTTTTCCTGTGGAGGCCTTTTGGTTAAGTGTAAACATATTGTTGGTTAATTAGCTCAACCAGATGTTTCAGCCCTTCAAGGACAGTTATTGTCTTCCTGATTCTTGTCGTTGGGAATTGACAATTTGATCTCCACCAGAGGTTCTGGATAAAGGATCTCTGTAAAGTTTAAAAAGAAGAGGAAGTTTAAAAAAATCTTTGGAGAAAGAAAGAATTGTTGGTTTATTTATCTATTTATTTGTTTGCCTTTAAAAATTAATCCCTGTATTCCTCCAATGCCTGCTCTTACCTCCCTCCTCCTTCCAGATTTATTGAAACTAACCACAGAAAGTTAAAGGAAGTCAGAAGTCAAAGGACATAGATTGACAGCAAAGCCTGTGTATTATCACAACAACATACACCTCTCTATGGCAGAAAAAAAAAATCACTAGCTCCTGGACTATTAGTCCCTTTAATAGAAAAGTCAGAAGAGACAAACCATCTAAAAATGGAGCTATCTTTCACATGACAATAACAATATTAACAATCCATATTTATGAAGTTCTTGTGGTAATAAGTAACTATATTCAGATTAGTTTTAATTTTAATATCTCTTGTTATATCACTTTATTTCCCAATATATTCCTCCTCCCCTCCCTTACTGAGGGAATCATCCCCTATAGCAAAGAATAAAAAAGAAAGAAAAAAAGCAATCAGTTTGGTAAAGTTAGTTCAACTTAGTCTTACAGTTTAAGTGATTTCCCACATACATAGACCCCTTCTATGAAAAGAAGAAAGAGACATATATATTTTCTTATCCTTTCTCTGGGGTCAAGCTTGGTTATTATAATTGTACTTCTAACATTATAGAATTAAAATTTGGCCCAACAGGCTGAACCATTACATATACTACCTGTCCACTAAGGCACACTTTTGAGCTGTGGTTCCATGGACAGAGTCCAGACTGGGTTCAGTCCTGGGGGAGCTTGGCTTTTAATGGGAAAATTTAAGCTTTCTTTTCTTGATTTTCTTAGCTCATTCTCTGCCCTATTGCCCCAGGGAAAGAATTACTTATAGGTGAGTTTTGACTGATATATAGGGTCCCCTCAAAAGGGATGGGAGGTACTAAATATATAATGTAAATCAGGTATGGAACAGGTATTTATTTCCCACAAACAAAAGAAAAACTACAAGATGCAAAAGGACTCATAGCACGCACTGACAAGACTTAAGCAATCAGTAAATTCATACTTGTAAGTACTACTACAATTTGCCGGGAAGTTGAGTCATAAACACCAGAATATGAATAAGTTTATAGGACTGCCAGATAAGCATTCTGTCCAAAGTACTCCCACTCTATATCTTCAGCCAAGAAGGGCTTGGACCCATTCTCCTGACAGTGGTCATTTTCTTCCACAAAGAAACCCCTTGTCAACCAGTTAGCTCCACTTAATGAAGTAGAACCTCTTTAACACATAAGATCACCTCCAAGACTGGACTCAAATCTCAAAAACAATGTTAAGTCACTTACATAAGGAAATACAGAGTATGAAAAGGCCATGAGGGACCATGTATAAGTGTTCCTAGTGAGTCCTTCTATTCTAGCTGCCACAGAGTCCAGGATAGGGGAAATGAATCCACCCAACCACTCATGGGAAGTCTGGTGAGAGAGAGAACAACTTGCCACATTGGAATGATGAAGAAAGAGAGAAACAGGGGTGGAGTCACTCCTTTTTTCAGAGATCTACTGAATCGTTGGCTCTTCTTTCTCAGTGCCCAGTAAGGGGGTTGCTTCATCATTTAAAATGCTGAGTCACAGGGCTAGAAGCTGGTAGGGGCATACCATCCCCAAAGGTGCCATACTACTGAGTTACACGTTGCTGGAATTTGGAAGAGGCACTTTGCACATGCCTCTTTCATACACCTCTGTCATGCAAAGCTTTCATTGTTACTTTCCTATTATTTTTCTTTGCATTTCCATTATTGTACTCTGTTTATTGTTTTCCTGACTCTGCTTCAGTGTGTGTGTTTATAAGGCTCCTTATGTTTTTCTGGGTGTTTCCTATTCACCTTTTCTTACAGCAGTGATACCACACTGTGTTTTAGCTGTTCTCTAACCAGTGGGCACCTAGTTACAAAGTGCTTTCTCAAAAATTTTCTTATTTGATCCTCTTCAGAAGCCTGAGAGGAGGTGCTATAAGAATTATTCTCTTTATTGGATATGAAGAAACAGGGTCAGTGAAACTAAATAACTTTTCTAACTTCAATGAGATAGTATAGGATAAAAGGCTTGGCAAATCTTCATTGTCATGTAAATGTATTTGATCCTTATTTACTATTATATGACAACAGACCTGTGATTTCATTGATGTAGTGAACTCCTAGTGAAGACCTTAATTCTACCAATGCAGATTGGTACGTTCTCTGCAATTTGTAATCTTCAAAAATAGCTTGGGTTGCTGACAGGCTCCATAACTTGCCTAAAGTTGTTGTGTAGGCAATATGTAACAGAGATGGGGCTTGAACCCTAGTGTTCTGATTCTGAGGCTGACCCTTTAGCCACCATGCCACATGGATTATTATTGATTCTGTCGGTGGTATAAGAATATCATTCTACTTATCTTGTTTCATAGAGGTCAGGTAGAAAGTCTAAAGAGCAACCACTCTCCTCCTCCCTCTTGGATATCCAATGTTCTGTGGACCCTTGCACAGGTAGCCAAATCCTGTTTTTTGGAGTTGACTATAGATGTTCAGACATTATTCCTTTTCTGTACGCTCACTGGAAGTAGCATGGTACAATTCCAGTATCAGACAGGTTGATAGATGTGTCTCATTTTATTCCCACATGATTTTTATTTCTTTTGATAGGCTTTATATTTTAAAGCTTTTGTTTTATACACAATTTGAATATTATAATTATTTGACTTGAAAAAAATTAGTTTACCAATGTCCCTTTAATGGTTTTTTATGGATTAAGTTATGTACAGAAGATTGTAACTATTCAGTCTATATAGGATAAAACTCTGATTTCAGTACAGCTTATTTGTAGAATTAAGGATATTTTGAGGTGCGGATATTTATAATACAGGGATTTGTCATCTGTCAGTCCATAGAAGATAACTAGCAGTTGACATGACCTACTAGGTCATGTCTTCTTAAGAATATATTTTTGTGCTAATTTTGTGCTCTTCAATGATAGGTTGCACAACTTCTATTTCTTCCTTGCACAATCATAGGCTCCTTAAGAATAATTCCTGCACATCAAATGGAGAACGTCTGAACAGACTATAATATATGAACGTATTAAATAAGATTGTGCATATGAACGGCAATGGGGACAAATTTACATAGATATAGGAAGACATGCATGAACTGATGTATAGTGAAGCGAGCAAAATCAGAAGAATAATTTATACTCTAGTAGCAATATTGTAAAAATGAAAAACTTTGAACAACTTAAATCTAATCAATGCAATAATCAACCATGATTCCAAAAGAATGATAATAGGATAATAACCCATCTCCTGACAGAGAAGTGATGTACTAAATATACAGAATGAGACACATTTTAGGACATATCCCATATAGGAATTTGTTTGTGTTTGACTCTGCATACTTATTACAAGAGTTTTGATTTCTTCCTCACTCACATCCCTAGTAGGGGGTCACATGATTGAGTAAAAAAAAACCAAATGCTTATTTAATGAAAAATAATTTAAAAAGACATTTCCGAAGTTGATGATCTGGGCCTAGATAGCCATCCTAAATCCCTCTATTTCAAAGAGAAATCTGCATGTTGGACATTTGTTTGATACTAAATTGCAAACATATTGTTGGATGAGTTCATGTAGATATCTCCCATAGAGGGCCTTTTGATTTCATTTTTGGAGATTAGCCAGCTGTCTTTACACTATGCTTTCTGCTCTAGGGTCATCACCCTTTCTCTCATCAAAATTTGGTATTCTGCTCCTGGGTCCCCCAGCTCTGATAGGCGAACCTTCCCCTTCTCTTCCTAGGTCCCAGGTTTTCTGATTACCTCCTCACTATGCAGCTGGTCTTTCCCAGTTAATAGCAAGATACTTGAGGGTAGAGACTGCCTTGCTACCTTATATTTATAAATATATTTATAGTCTTTATATTCATATTTATATGTCTAGAACTATGATTGTAACAAAATAAATAATAAAATCTCTCTCTCTGTCTCTCTCTGTCTCTCTCTCTCCTTCTATCTCTCTATCTCTGTCTCTGTCTCTCTGTGTGGGTCTCTCTCTCTCTCTCTCTCTCTCTCATTATCCATCAGCAGGTAAAATACTTTTGGTTATATTTGGCAAGTCAACGGTATGTACTTGTTATCAGCCTTCATTATTTTTTAATGAAGTAATATGTGCTTATTCAAAAAGTCTTTTTTATAATTTGTTAACCTGTTTATCATTTGTTTTGAGAATCTGGTGCTTTGATGAGGAAGTGTTCATCTTTCTAGAGCTGCCTAGGGGTCTCAGTCCTTCTGTTAGGTTTATGTTGTACAAGTTATTTTCAAGATGCTTTCCAAATTTATTATGGTCTGTTTTACAGTTCTAAAAGTATATATGAAGACTGGTATTGTGTAACTTTTAATTGATTTAAATTCATTTTTAAAATATTTTCTCATTGAGCTTTGATTTTAGCATACCAGCAGATCCCTTGGCACAAACAGCTCCAGTTTTCTTCCTGACACCTTTTTGATTGATGTGTCTTGCCTGATAAAGTTTATGATATTTATAGTGTGGTCTTTGACTATTGGCTCAACTTTGTTCCCCAGATCTGAGCTTGATGCTGCCAGGCTTTATCTTTCCTCAGCATTCATTAAGATTTCTATATAATTGACTTTAAATGACATTTTGATTTCTTTTGAGAACCATTCCATGAGATGGAAAGGTTGTTTTTCAGTGGAGCCATATAACTTGATATCATCTGTGAAAGAAAATATTAATAAGATATTTTGGCATGACACCCTGTTTAACTTGGAACCTATACTTATTTCTATTTAAGAGAGATAATAAAAGGCAGCTAGGTGGTGCAGGGGAGAGAGAGCACCAGCTCTGGAGTCAGGAGGACCTGAGTTCAAATTCTGTTTCAGATACTTGGCACTTACTAGCTATGTGACCCAGAGCAAGTCACTTAAGCCCAATTGCCTCACAAAAACAAATAAACAAAAAAAAAGAGAGAGATAATATTAAGTGTAACACTAGGTAAAACCACAACGAACTCAAACTATCTGACTGAAAGAACTCGCATTTCATATCAATTGTTCTTATCATTGTTGTGTTGGTAGTGTATGTAAAATAGAGAATAGTTTTCCATGTGGACTTCACATTTTCCAGTGTTCTCACTCTACTGGAGTCTATTTTATATATTTGTAGTACATGAATGAGCAATGAGTGCAGAACTGAGTCAAAAGCTTTAAAGAAAAGTTACAGTACTCTCAAGTCACTTGTTCAATAATTACAGTTTACAACAAGTTGTTATTTATATCTCTAGTCCTTTTTGTTCTTTTGTTCTTTGGGTAATATGTCACTTTCCTTTTAAATGCTCACATTTATTTTTAGTGAATCAAGATATGAATGTCTTTTATAATGAACATAATTCATTGGCCTATATTTGGAAGGGTTACTGGGATTTTTGCCTTTTGCTAGTAGATGTGAGGTACTTGCTTTTACACAAGGTAGGATGAGGCATGCATATCAAAGAACATTGATAAAGTGCTTTGCTAGCAATTCATATGCTGTAAGGAAGTGATTTAGGCAATAATTATGGATCTAACCAACACCTCAATTTTCTAGTTTTGCAGAGAAACTACAGTTTTATACAACTTCTTTGATATAACCACTCTGTCATTAATATAATTAATGTAACATAAACACTCCACTTTATATCTGCCTGGTTTCGACTCCTTGTAACAAGAGGTCCTTCCCAGGATAAGCTCCTCACTTCTAATTTCAACACCATCCATCTAACTCAAGCTTTGATTGATACCACCTCCCTCAGTCTCCTCTCTCCTCTGATTGCAGAGCTGGAAGAAGGGGCTGTAACTCCTCCCAATGCCTTCCTTTATAAAAGGCTGACACTTGAGTGTCATGTCACTGCACTTTGCATCTGCTACCCAGTCTTCTTTCAACTCTAGAGAACAAGTGTCCCATATGTGTGTGTGTATATATACATGCATGCATGCATGCATACATACATACATATGTAAAATGTATATATGTATGCATTTCATACTAGATCTATTCTCATGTTAGTTCACTATATACTGTATAACATATTGTATATATATGTCTATATATATATATATTATATTAATGTATATATACCATATATTTAACAAATGGGTTCAAAATATTCTGAATCTTCATTTGGAAGATTTTTAAACAGGTTAAAAATCCTTTTTTTTCTAATATTTTAAAGTGTGAGGATAGAAGTTTTTATAAGTGACGCATACATCGTTTCATTGACAAAAGCGTAAAATTAATTGAAAAATTTCCAAATATATATTTTTAAAATGCTCTCTCCATAGGAAGTGTTTCTTTCAAGAGGCAGTTACTATTTCAACTGACACAGTGTAAAGTGATAACAATTTATTCAATATCTACAATAATTTGAAGAAAACAAGTAAGAAAATCTTCAGATCTCAGAAAAACTTCAAACTTCTAGAACTCTAGAAAGTAATGACTAATTAGGAGGTTGAAGGCTAATGATGAGGCTGACTTCCTACCTCTTGGTAGACAGGTAATGGACTAGAGGTACAGAATTAGATATACCTCTTCATATATAATCAAAATACAGTTCTGTTTTGCTTAACTATGCCAATTTCTTATAAAGGTCTTTTATTTGGGTCAAGAGGGAAGTTGTAGGAAGGAAGTACGTGGGTATTGGTAGAATTGCCAAAAGAAGAAAAGGAACAAAATATTACCAATGAAACATTTTTTAAATGCACAGAAGAAAGCAAAATAAAGTTCAAAAAGGGAAATAGAAAAGCAGAGGTGTTGGAATTATCATGTTAATTTTAATATACTATTAAAAATAAGTTGTATGTAATTGAGATTAATTATTTAAGATTTGACCCTTTTTCTGTTCTTTATTTAGAAATATTAATATTCATCATGTTCACAATAAAGAAATTCAAAGCAGTTATTTTGTCATTCATTCTTGAAATGTAGTCACATTCTAATATCCAAGAAACATAAGTCACTAACACAAATATATAACACCAAAAATATTTCCCAGTGGATAAGCAGTGAAAAGATAAGAATAGTTCTCAGAACAAAAATTTTAGACTATTAACAATATGACAGACTGATTCAGTTTGTTCATTAAAAATAAGAAAAACTCAAATAAAAATAACACTAAGATTTCACCTCATCCCTATTACAAAATTTCTACTATAAATATTTTAGTGCATAATTGACCTTTATTTCTAGCTTTTGCCTCATTACAATATATGCCTTGCAGTGGGATTTCTAGGTAAAAGTATTTTGTAAGTAAGGTACTTTTTACATTTGCAGTGACATTTAAATTAATATCAAGATAATAGCTTTCTAGCATGGTTGGACCAATTTTCAGCTCCACTAACATTACAACAGTGTGCCTATCTTTCCACAACTTGTTCCAGCATTTGACATCCCCATTTTTTGTCAACTCAGCCACTAACTACTTTATTATTTCACTATATCAAGATTCCTAGGATGAATCAAGATTCCTTGTTTAAGGAGTTTTGTGAATTCACTCTATTTTCATTGGGGCAGCTTGTTTTTCAGCCTGACAGTTTAACGTTCTCTTCATGGTGAAAAGAACACGTCTTAAGTGGACCCACCACTTCCTTTCTGGTGTTAAATGACCTACTATACTCTCCCCAAACCACAAAATAACAAGTATGTCAGGCTCTTTATCATGTTCCTAGCCACTTTTCAGGCTCCAACAGGGTCTGCATGGGGCAATTATTTCCAAAAAATAATGTGTTGCTTGGCCCAGGGAATTCCATTTTGTTTCCTTGCATTGATCTTCAGGGACCTAGAGAATGTCAAAGATGATTCAGGGTGAAACCTTGAGGGAGGAGCAATAAAGCAATGGCTCTTTCCTGGAGCTCACTGACAGTGTCTCCCCTCACTCCCTAACATCTCAATGCATCTACCCCCTGACCTAGAAAATTCTCAGCAGAAAATTAACATTTTGGAGGTGGGGAAGGGCAACATGAAGTATGGGACCCCATTGACCCACCATCTGTGTCTTGGTTAGTCCTTCGGTGATCAGATAATTAGCAGATGTGCTCATATTCAACCCAGTACAATATTTACTTAACTGCTAGATGCAGTCCACACAGTCTCTTTGAACGCTAAAAAAAATGTAAACACAAAGATAGTTAATCACTTTTCCAGTTCCAGACAGCATATCACTTTAAAGTATAACAAGGGATGAGCCAATAAGCTCAGTCCTTGCAAGTCTGCACAGAGTGAATCACCTGCTCAGCTGATGCAATTTTTTTATATGAAAGAACCCAGGCAAGTTGCTTCTGATAGAGTAATGGCATGTAATAGAAATGATTTGGAGGGACTTTTAAACAAGTGCAGAAATCCTGTAACTGGTTTCAGTTTGCTAACTTTATGCAGTAGACAAAGTGCCTAGCCTAGAATCAACAAGATAAGTTCAAAACCATCCTCAAATATATGCTTACTAGTTGTGTGACCCTATGCAAGTCACTAAACCTCTATTTGCATCAGTTTCCTCACCTGTAAAATGGGGATAATAATAGCACCTGCGTCCTAAGGTTGTTGTGAGGATCAAATGAAATAATACTTGTAAAGAGTTTAGCGCAGTGTCTGGTACCACTGTAAGTACTATATAAATGTTATTTATCATTATTATTATTATTATTACCATTTTTTAGAAATATTATTTCATTGGCTTGAGTTGTGGAACTGGATCTAGGAGGATACCATCAAAAGACAACAAAAACTTCAGACTTTTTCTCTCTTGGTTGACTTCTCTTCATCTGATTTCCACTTAACCAGATAGCATACAGTGAGCCACCATGCTATAGGTCTTGGACCTTCTCCCCATCTGAAATCAACATGTGATCCTGTGAATAGAGGTTTCAGTTCTTTGCCTGTATTTGCTCTTTTATTTTAGGTGAAGGAAGTTGAAGGCTATAGCCTTGAGAGTTTATAAAGGTCAACAGAGCAAGTCATGCAAGAATCTGGCAGTCTGAGACTAGAATCTATGTTGGCTTTTGTTGCCAGTTCAGAATTGATGTCCCAAGGAGTGAGGAGAAACCTTAGTGACCTAGCCCAATGGGAGTCATCTGGTCCGCAATGTCAAAGTTGGGTATGAATCTGGTATGACCGATGTTATGTAGAAACTGTGCTAAGCCATGAGGTAGATACAGCAAGTATTATCATTCCCATTTTACAGATAAGGAAGCAGAGAAGTGAAGACATCTGTCCTTACATAGCTATTAAGTAGTGGATATGATATTTGAACCTAGTTCATTGACTCTAAGTGTAATGTTCTGGCAAAGTAATGCTAAAGTTTCAGGTCTATAGAGAATATTTCCTAAGGTATGCCAGGCATTTTCTAGACAAAGCCTGCTTTCATTTGTTTGAAATCAAGTTCAATAGTGCTGACATGATTTCTTAATCACAATCGCTTTGGTCTTGTCCTTATAAAGGTATCAGTTGTTGACTCCAAAGGACCTGGGGCCATCTTTCTAGCTCCTTGCTGTTTCTTCAGGAACCTGGGGCTGGCTGAGCAAGTAGACAGAAGGGAGCTGGAGCAAGGCCTAGAGTGGAAGGCTGGAAAGAAAGCACTTCTGTCTATAGTCCAACAAATTCACCCAACATTATTGTTGTTTTCCATCCAGTTATGCCTATCCTTGTTATCAGTGTAGCCCTCAGATCCAAGGCAAAGAGAAGGCTTGGCACCACTACTTGATAAAACAAGAAAGGAATAGCAAAATAGGCAATCTTCCCTAAATATCCTATTGGTTCCATAAACTTTTATTTTATTTTTTTTTATCATATACTCGTTTGGTACTCTGGTAGAGTCTGTGGACTCCTTCTTAGAATAATATTTTTATTTTGGAGGTGTTCTTTATTTTTATCTTTTTAATATTTTAATTTTTTCCAAGTACATTTAAATACAAATTTTAACATTCATTTTAAAAAAATTTGAATTCCTAATTCCCTATTTCCCATCCTCTCTCCCATCCTCCTTCCCTGAGATGGCAAGCAATTTAATATAGATTATATTCATGCAATCATGCAAAACACATTTCCACATTGGGAATGTTGTGAAAAAAAAAAAAAAACCACAGACAAAAAAAAATAAACCCACACACAAATAAAGTAAAAAAAAAAAAAACAGTATGATTCAATCTGCATTCAGACTCCATCAGCTCTTTGTCTGGAGGTGGATAGAATTTTTCATCATGAGTCCTTTGGAATTGTCTCGGATCATCGTATTGCTGAGAACAACTAAATCATTCACAGTTGATCACCGCACAATGTTGCTGTTATTTGTACAACTGTTTTCCTGGTTCTGCTCACTTCACTTTGCATCAGTTCATGTAAGTCTTCTTAGGTTTTTTCTGAAAGTATCCTGTTTGTCATTTCTTATGGCACAATAGTATTTCATTTCAATGATATACTACAACTTGTTCAGTCATTCACCAAATGATGGGTATCACCTCAATTTCCAATTCTTTGCCACAAAGAACTGCTATAAATATTTTTGTACAAATAGGTCCTTTTTCTTTTTTATTGACCTAAGAGTAATATTTAAATGCCTAAAATAAAATATATAAGATTACAAAAGAAATCATTTCTAATGAAATAGTTCTTTTTTTTTTAAGTTCAAAAACTCCAAGTTAAGAATCCCTTCTCTAGATATAATTGCATAGATATAATCATTTCACATCCTGGTTGCATAGGCACAAATTAATCTGGGCCATGATCATATAATCCCTGAACATCAGAGTTGGGAGGGACTTCAGGGGTCAGCTAACTCAAGGTCAGTCATCCAGGCTTGACTTAAAGAGCTACAGTGAGGCAGATGTGACCATCTCCTAAAGCAGCCCATTCACTGGGATAATTTCCATTATTAGGAAACTTTATTTTTATTCCCTACCATCAAGCCTAAACTTGCCCTCCCACCACCATTTTTCTTTTCAATTTTGGTCCTTTGCTCCCACTTCTCTGGGGACAAATGGAACAAGTTTATTATTTTCTTCCTTGTGAAAATCCTTCAAATACTTGAAGATACTACTATGTTATCCCCTCAGGCTTCTCTTCTGAAGGCTAAGCATCTCTAATTACTTAAAATATTCCTTATAGAGCCCTTCTTCCTCCTTTGAACATTCTCTGGCTTATGGATGACTTTGCTAAAATGGGTTACCTAGAACTTAGTACAATGTTCCAAATGTCCAGGGCAAACTGACCATCTTTGTTCTAGATCCTGTGCTAAGATGGCATTAACTTTCATGAGCACCACGTTAAATTGTCAATCCATCTTGAGCTGACTCATTGTCTAACTATGCCTCCTGCATCTTGCGTTTTCAATGTTGATTTTTTAATGCAAGTATAAGATTTGGCATTTATCCCTATTGAATTTCATTTTATTAGATTCAGCCCATTGTTCTAGCCTTATAAGATCTTTTTGGTTCCCAAATCTGGCATCCAATTTGTGAACTATCTCCCACAACTTTGTGTCAGCTGCAAATTTAATGAACAAGCCATTTTATGCTTCCATCCAAATCATTGATAAAAGTAGTAAGCAGGACAGGGCCAACCCCAGATTCCTGAGGCACTCCACTGGAAACTGTGAAATTACAAACAGGGCAAACATATCAAATACTTTTTAAAAATCCCATCACAATACCTGTAACACTAAATAAATGTTTGTTAATGAACTGAAAGGCTGTGTTGTTTACTGGTTAGAATGCTGGAGCTGGAATCATAAAGATGCTGTGGTCTAGGCCCAGATGTCAGAAGTAATGGGTGTAGGCCCAGCACTGAAGTGGAGCCTATCAACGGTCTTTTGGTTTGACAGGGCAGAGGAGAATTCATTCAGTTAGAGTGTCACGGCGGTGACGACTCCTCCTCTAGACGGCAGCAATAGTGATGATTGCCCTTATGGGTGATTGACCTTCCCCCTCAAAACAAAACAGAACTTTCGTCTTTAAGTAGATGGGAGTTTTCTTCTGATTTCTCTGGAAATGAGTCAGAATAGTCATGCAATATAACACCAGGAAAAAGGAGTTGCCTTGGGAAAAAAAAAAAACAGTTTGATTCCCACCTGGCAAATCTATCTTCTGCCAGCATTTCCCACTCCTAATATGTCTACCCACACAGACGGGTACACTGTCCTCTTTAGGCTTTCAGATGCCAGGGACTCTAGCAATTCCTGAATCTTAAGGAGAGGAAAGAGGTCTGGAGTTTGGCTCCTTTTGAAAGCACAGTGCAGCTGGGTGGGCTCTGCACGATGAGGAAGCTGTTCTGGGTCACACACACTTTGCTGATAGGCTGCTTGGCTCAGCTGGACCTAATAAGGGCTTGGGAAGGCCCCTGAGAATGCTGCCAGCTGTCTGGGAAGCTGATCCAGCAGGAAACTTGAAGGAAGCCGGCCTATGATTCTGTATTCCATTAGAAGCAGCCTGGGAGACTGTCTGATAGGGGAGGCATGAAAAGGTCCTAGCAAACAAGAAAAGGGACTTTCCATGGATTGTCCAAAATAATCATTTGCATAAAGGGAAAGTTTTTAATAAAGTAGCTATTAGTTCAACAGAAAGCAGGTCCATACTTAGCACAGTGCTGATACTGTTCCTACTCCATTCTTCCTAGAAGTGGATTCCAGTGACCCTTAATATTTTAAATAGACCAATTGCTTCATATTTTGCCCTCAAGACTTTCCCTATGAAGTGACTGGTTTTTAATAATAGTGCATATTTACATAGCACCTTATAGTTTATGAGGCAGAGTGCAGAGCTTACAACCAGGAACCTTGGTTCAAATCTGGGGACAGCTAGGTGGCACAGTGGATAGAGTGCTAGGCCTGGAGTCAGGAAGACTTGCATTCAAATATGGCCTCAGATACTTACCAGCTGGGTGATCTTGGTCAAGTCACTTAACCGCTGTTTGACTCAGTTTCCAAAAGTGTAAAATGGAAATAATAATGTCTACCTCCCAGGGTTGTTATGAGGATCAAATGATGTAATACTCGTAAAGCACTTAGCACACAGTGCCTGGCACATAGTAGGTGCTATATGAAAATACATTATTGTTGCTGTTATTGTTGTTATTTCCTACCTCTGACATCTACAAGCCACATCACCTCAGTGATATACCTCCAGGCAATGCCCTAGTACCTATCTACTAAGTCATAGATAAAACAAAATGGAAAGCAATGTTTGTGCATGGAGCTCTCACACACATATTTCTTTCTCAAATTTCTTTATAATTTTTAAATCACTCGTACCAATGATGTATTAAGTAAGCATCTATTTATTTCAAGATAAAGAAACTAATAGCTGTGTGACCTTGGGTGAGTCATGTCACTTTTCTGAGTCTTGGTTTTCTCATCTGAAACATGAGAGGGTTGGAATAGGTTGTTACTGAGGACCCTACCAGCTCCAAATCTCTAGTCACATGATCCTATGAGTCTAAGAGAGGTAGTCACACATCCAAATAGAGCCCATCAATAAGTCAGAAAGTATTAATTAAGCACTTACTGTGTGTAAGGCACTTTGCATAATAGTCACTCAAATAGCTAGTGTCAGAAGCAGAATTTAAAGAGGTCTTTCTCCAAGACGGCCAAAGTATTATGTTAATCAGATTCAGGATTTCAAGACCCAGAGACAAAGCTTCACAGAAAGTTAATCTTACCATAAGATTTACTGACAGCAGATAAACATATTTAGTAAAGAAGATGTGTATTTTACTTCAATGTCATCCTGATCTACACTTTAGCTTGGCTTGAGGAAACAAAGCCATATATTAGACAATCCGCAAGCATTTATTAGGCACTTACTCTAGGTATAATTGCAATATAACTCCATGTTGGGTTGCATTGGATATTTACCAAATGGTCTAGCTAGCTCTGTCTATATGCCCTCCTGCTTTCTCTTGGTGAACTTGGACTAAGTGACCTACAACAAGCTTTATGCCTTTATTAAATACCATCTCTCTAAAAAGCAGAACTAACTAAAATACTAAGAAAAAAACAAAAACAACAACAAAAAAAATTATAAATCCCAGTCTCTCTATCAAATATCGCTGGCTCTCAGTGCTCTATGGTTCCATTCAAATTACGAACCCCTTAGAAAATATCCCCTGTATACCAAGCTTTGTGCTGAGTGTTTAAGGATTTAAAGGCAAAAGCAGAATCATCTTTCCTCTCCAGAAGCTTATGGTCTACTGCAGGACATGACAAGTACAACAAAGACAGGTAGCTGTTAGATCATTCAAAGAGGGAGGAAACACTAGAACCTCACTGCAAGGGAAGGTGTCACTGAAGAGAGGAGACCTGAACTGAGCCTTAATGAAAGGAATGGATTCTAACAGGTAGAAATGAGGAAGGAGCATTTCCAGGCATGGGAGACAACCTATGTGAGTAGCTAGTTAGCAAGCCTGTTTGATGGCATGATAGAGTTTGGGAAGGGGATTAATATGATATAAAACTGTAAAGATAGATGGAAGAAAATAAGCACCTCTACAACTTGAATTTTTACAGGTGATAGAAAGAGAAGTGTCTGAGGGAAGATGTTCAAGAGAGGGTAGGTCTGTTTTATAGTATGCATGTTGGGAGACTAAACAGAGTTCATCATGATTTCCACAAACTTAATCACGTAAGCTGGGGAAAAGACAAGCTTTGAGGGCATGTATAAAGTGCCTTAGGCTCAATGGCTTTTGAGATGCTTTCTAGCTTTAGATTAATGATCCAATGACCCTTTGGTCAGATGGTTTTAAAGCACTTTACCCATGTTATCAAATGTCTCCAGTAGCAAAAAGAGAAACTGAGACATAAAACTGTTCAGAAACACAACTTACATTGGGCCATCCAGCATGCCAGAGAGAGGGAAGAGTAACTAGACTTCTGGACTTTTAATCTATTAGGTAACCACATAGACTGAATGATCTGGAGGGTGGTGAATGGTTTAGCTCCAAAAATGTAACCCTCCATGCAAGTCTTAAATCTCTCTATATTTTTTTCTCCTTTGTGTTAAAGTATTCAATGTCCCTATTAGAATTGCAATCTGTTCTCTAGGAGCAGGCAGAGCATTCCTCTGTTATCATCCACTAACCTAGCATTATGGGATTTAGAATTGTAAAGGACCTTAGAGGATGTTTAGTGACTAGACTCTAGTCCGACTCCTTTCCTTTAATAGGAAAGCAAAGGGCTGAAATGTCAAGTAATTTGCTGAAGGTCATATAGATATCATGGTCAAAATATTCAAACCCAGATGTTCAAACAACAAATCTAGTGTGTTCTTCACTGTACCATGTCTTCATTTTCCCCATGAATTCCTTTATTAGTTTAACAAGTAGTATAGTAGGGCTCTGTTGGGATAGGATAAAGGATGGACTAGTTTTGATGGAGTGTGTCCCCATGCTGTGTAATGCCAAATGGAGATGGGAAATAGGTAAACAGAAACAGTGGCTGGTGAGACATGTGGAACACTTATAAAAAGGACCCGTGATCCTTTGTTCTCCCTGGTACAAACTGATGTCAGTCTTCCCCACTGAGATACTCATATACAGCCTATGGCTCTAGGGTCTAGACAGTGCTGGCCTCTCTTGAATGAGGGCTGTTCCCATCCAGGAAAAGACTAAACAACTAGAACCTGCGGTGGTGAAAGGCACTAAAGGCACATGTATTTTCAGTATCCTTGGCCAAACTTTTGCTTTGTATACTATCAGTAGATTAGAGAAATCATTTATTAAACACTTACAATGTGCCAGGCACTATGCTAAGCAATAGGGACAGAAATGAAAGATAGTCCCCGTTCTTAAGTAGCTTACATTCAAATAGGGGAAGGCAACACATTTAAAGGCACCTGATAAGTGGAGAAGAGGGTAGCAAGGTGGGAAAGCAGTCTGAGGAGTAAGGAACTGAGCAGGTTTAGGAGTGAGCATGGCTCACATAGGTACTCCTTCAGATGGAGGTTTCAAAGACAAACTCATCAGTTAGAAGAAGAAGCCACAGGAGTGTAGGCATTTTTATTGTGAGAAAACCACTGGGATAGGGATGTGAAAATAGTCCATAGAGTTACAACAGTGGTGTGGATAGTCCGGCTCCATTGTTTAAAATTAAGGAGCAGACTGACAGAGATGTGAAGACATGGGAGAATGAAAGTTTAGGAACCTGGTGGAGAGAGGTTGCTGCAGTTTGAGAAAGGTAGACTCAGGTGGGACAGTGAAATTGAAGATGGGGTAGACAATAGAAGCAGAGCTATAACTAGGGTGGGTAACAAGGGCTCTATCACATGACCCTAAAATTTAGAGGGTGTTGATAGTTCTTACACTCCTTCAGTAGGTAGAAATGATTAAACTGAGCACCTTGTTAGCAACAATAATTCATTGGAAGAAGTTATCAGATAGCCTGCTTAGGACAAAACACCCCTTGTGAACACTTCTAGGGATCTGGTCCACCCTGCTTCTTCTGGTAGGAAGAGGGACATTGCTCTTCTGGGAGTTTGTCTCTCTAGTCCTGAAGCCTTTCCCTGGAGTCTTTCCATACTCATCTAGATGGATTTGCAGCATGTAAACCAGGGGACA
This sequence comes from Vombatus ursinus, assembly GCF_900497805.2. NCBI lineage: Eukaryota > Metazoa > Chordata > Mammalia > Diprotodontia > Vombatidae > Vombatus > Vombatus ursinus. The sequence continues at coordinate 2,775,121 of NW_020950062.1, read as the reverse complement.
TTGTGGAATGCTTGCCTCAGTTTCCAACACTGTCATTCATAGTTCTATGCAATGGACAGACTCCAGAGACAGACTCCGAGTCCTTCACAGTTGTGGCTAGGACCAGTCTTGCTTGAGATTAACTGACAAAAATCCTGTCACTTTAATATGGCCTCAGGTTTGCTTAATAATGTTACACAGGAACTTTTGTCATGCAAGCCCTTTGGCCTCTCCTTCCCCTTTGCTACTAATCAAAGTCATTTTCATGAAAAAGAAAAAGAAAAAAAAAAGAAGAAAAAAGAAAGCCTTTTAGACAAAAAAGAAAAGGAGAAGACAAAATCAGAATCGACTTAGGGTATCTTCAAATTGGCTTCTAGCCTCTAAGTGTTCAGCCCTTAGAGGAATCTGAGAGGAAGAGTATTCTGGACAGATCTATGACATTATAAATTCTGTCTTCTGAAATGTTTTGTGGACCGTGTCTAGCTCATCAGAAAGCCGCCCATGTCCACGTGTAATAGTTTTCTCTCTCTTCCTCTACACGAGGACAAACCCAAGAAAGATAGTTTAAGAATGGGTCTGTGGTGGGAGAAATAATGGATACTTTAAGCCACCGGTGCTGAAATAATTAGCATGATCAGATATGAATTGTGGAAAAAATGTTACAAAAATTCCTCCTCCCTGATTTTTGAATGAGAGCAATTAAAAATAAGAATCCCTGATATTAAAGGAATGCTCCCAAATGCGCCAGGGCCCACCTACACTGTAAAAGCAGTCTACTCTGGATACACCATCTTCTAATTCTTCAAAATCCAAATAGAGGACTAGAAGTGTTAATACTGATTTAATTGAAGCAAAACCCAACTGATTCTTCATTAGTTCAGGCAGCACAAAATTGGAATTTATGTTAAATGGTGAAATTAGAAGAGAGAGAGGACCTGGATTAAAGTCGACCTTTTCTTGGTTTATGGAAAAAATAAAATAAAAATCTCTCTAGCCTGGTGATGATGATAATTGTGATGATAATAACAATAATAATAAGAAGAAGTAACATTTATATAGCTATTTAAGTTTTGCAAAGTCACAACTACTCTGGGAAATCAGTAATGTTTTCATCCTATTGTATAGATGAGGAAACTGAGGCAGGCAGGAGTTAAGTGATTTGCCTAGGGTCAAATTACTACTAAGTATTTGAGACTAGATTTGAATTTAGGTTTTTCTGACTCCAAGTCCAGAGGTCTATCTACTTCATGATGTAGCTGCCAATAAGCTGTAAATATGCTTAAATTTGGCTATTAAGAATAAAAGATAGGGGGCAGGTAGGTGGCGCAGTGGATAGAGCACCGGCCCTGACGTCAGGAGCACCTGGGTTCAAATCCGGCCTCAGACCAAACACTTGACACTTACTAGCTGTGTGACCCTGGGCAAGTCACTTACCCCCAATTGCCTACCAAAAATAAAAATAAAAATAAAAGATAGGAGAGAGATGATGTTCAACCCGCTTAAGAAGATTATTAAATTCACCAATTAATAGCTATTTATTAAAATAAGTTCCCAAGAAATTCTACTTGGCCAGGCTTTGCTATTATCTCTACTCAAAAGCAAAAAAGCAGTTGTCCTTTAAAGAAATCCTATTCAATTTAGTCAACATTTATTAAGCACCTCCTAGGTGCAAGACATTGTACTAGCATTGTAGATTCATAGACAAAAACAAAATGATCCCTATCCTGAAAGAGGGAACTATTCTAGTGGGAATTCCACTGAGGTGAAATAATCTACAATTCAAAATTCTCACTAATTCAAACTGGCCCTATTCTCCAGTTACATTACTCAGATTCTGATTTTGTGAAGCTTTACTCTGATTTAAAAGACATATGTGCCTCATATTTCACAAGTAAAAGAAAAAGTTCAGAGGCATGAAAAAAGGATTTTTTTCATTCGTACCACGCAAGTCTTCTACATTGTGACACTTTTATCTTTTCCAGAATTCAGTTTGACAAATATTTATTGAACTCTAGGTCATATATCTAATACTGTGCTACTCTTCTGAAGAATACAAGGAAATAGAAAATCTGTCATCTGCCCTTTAGAAACCCACAATGTAATTAGGGAAGATGGGAATCATGCACCAGGAACTGCTAGAGAAGAGTACAAGGCATAAGATCATAGGATTCAGAGCTGGAAGTTACTCTAGAAGTCATCAGATCTTAACCTCTCATTTTACAAATGAGGAATCTGAGGTCCAGAGTGGTTGTGCTTTATACACAGTGACATACACAAGATATGATAGAACTGGGATTTAAATACAGGTCCTTTGACTCCAAATCCAGAATGTTCTGTAAATAATAAAGCACTAAATCTGAAAATAAAACAGATTTTCCTAACAGCCAGTAAGCTATTCCATAAAACAAAATATATTGATTTTGATGGTCTGAAAATGGAGAGAAATGAGTGAGGTTCTAGGTTTTTCTATGGTAACCACATGACAACCAGAGAGAGAAGATAGAACTGAGATGTGGCAGAGAAGAAAGTTACTGAGGACAGTCTTTGGCAGTTCCAAAGACAGTTGAGAGCAGAAGACTCAGTCTAATACCACCAGTGTAACTACCTTCTCAAATACTAAGGAAAGTCCCAAGAAAAGTTTCCAATTTTCCCTCCTAGTGCCTCTCTATTCGCAGACACTAAAATATAATATGTTGTTCTGTTATTCAAACATTTCCAGTCACTTGAAATTTGTTCCAACAACAAAGAGGCCAGGGGTTTACTAGAGATAACTATATATTTTAATTTAGGCAGAAAGCCAACACTGGCCTAAAAGTTAGGAATTTTCCTAATGAGGTCTTGGAGTGATAACAACTAAAATCAAAACTTTTCATCTAAAATCAATTCCCGAAAGCCCCCCAAAGGAAGGAACAACCACATAGACCTTCAGAGCTATTACGTTATGCCCAAGGCTTAAATGAGTTAATTATTATAACAGAGTGTTTGAGAAGTAATAACCAAAATTATTTGGTATTCACAATTTCAGAACACCAATGGTTAAGTATGCTACACACTTCCTGACAGAGAGGCGATGGAATCAGTTTGCAGAATGGGCTGTATGTATGCATGCATGAGTACATGTATACATACATGCATATCTACACATTTGTATATGTGTTTATGTATAATACATACCCATATACATCTATATATGTATATTGTGTATGTGTGTATATATGTGTATGTATGTATGTATGTATGTATGTGTGTGTGTATATGAAACAGCCAATGAGGGAATCTGCTTGGGTTGGCTATGCATATTGTTACAAGGTTTTAATTTTCATTTTACTTTTTTTTACTTTTTTGTTCATTAAAAAATGAAATAATTTGGAACTTATTAAAACATGAAAGTTAATCAATGTAACCTTGGATAAATCATTTAATGTGCCCACATATCAGTTTCCTCATTTGTAAAATGAGGGGGTTGAACTAGATCAGGGGTGGGGACCCTATGGCCTCGAGGTCACATGTGGCCTTCTAGGTCTTGGGTCCTTTTGAACGAGTCCAAGTTTTACAGAACAAATCCTTTTGTGAAGGGGATTTGTTCTGTGAAATTTAAATTCAATCAAAGGGCCACACTTGAGGACCTAGAGGGCCACATGTGACCTGGAGGTCGCAGATTCCTCATCCCTAAACTATCCTATAATCCTATTAAACAGACTAGAGAAGCAAGAACAAGAGGAAAAAGTCAACTCAACAACCCAGTGTTTGATAAACCAAAGGGCACAACTACTAGAAGAAGAATTTCCATTTGACAAAAACTTCTAGGAAAAATGAAAAACAGTTTTGGGGAAAATATTTTAGATAATCATCTTACATATTATGCCCCAATAACTTGCAAATGGAAAATCAACTTAAATATCAAAGGTTATATCATTTTAAAAATTAAAGGAAAATGAGTGGAAGTGTCTTCACGACTATGGTGAAAGAGATGATTCTCAACTAAACAAAAGATAAAGAAGGTTGAAAAAGATAAACTAGTTCATTTCAATTACATGAAATTGGAATTTAGAGTCTATGTGTTACTTTGGATGTTACTTCATTCTCTGTCCCATGCAAAAAATGTAGAAGTTCTTCAAAATAACCCCCAAGATTTCTTCTAGCTCTAAATCCATTATTTCATGATTTCGTCAAGGTAGGGTTGTTACCTATAACAGATTAATTCTATAGAAGCATGTAGAGGCTTTGTGAATTGCCTAGGGTTACACAGCTAACAAAGATCAGAAGCTAGATGTCCTTTGTATTTCCAAATCCAGAGTTCTGTTTACTATGCCATGCTGCCATTGCATGACAATGACTCATTTATCTAGCATTTTGTTTGGGAGATGTTTTCCTTACCCCAGTACCCTACATTGGCTAGCACAAGTATTATCTCCATTTTACAGATGAACAAACTGAGGTTCAGAAAGTGAAATGATTTACCTAGGGTCACACTGCAATCATATATGACATCAAGATTCAAAACCCTATTCTTGGTTGCCAAATCCAATGAGTTTTCTACTTCTCCTGCTACTGCTCTCTTTAATAAATTTATGTAAGAGATCATGGTCTTTGCATCCATGAAGCGTATACATTAGGGGACTTTATTTCAACTGCTTGCCATTTAGAAGCAGCTGGGGGACATCTGGCTATAATTTCCTCAGATCTCCAGTTAAGATGGGTGAGTATTGTCTGGAACTTGCAACTAGTTCTCTTAATTAGGAGACAGTTTTATTGGAAAACAAACAGATGCAAATCAAATACTATCATCCACTTCCTCACATACTATAATACTCTTCAGCTGAGTCAGAAAGTCATGTTCCTTTCTTTCTCACCAAATCTCCCTTCTATGGTCACATTCATAGTTGGCATAATGAGAACTAAGCTCTCGGAATAAAACCAGGAAAACATGCGGTCCTGTGTGGGTGTTTCAGGCAGTGGCCTTGATTCCTCTCTCTGGCGAATATTCCTCCTCAGGATTAAAAGCAACTGATGGAAGTGGAAGTATTGACTTTCTGAAAGATAATAGTATGGTACTTTGAAGCAAGATGGCAGCATGAAACTTTTAAATTGTTATTTCCTATCTCATTTTTCTCTCTTCACTGTAGCTCTGTAAGGCAGGTATCATAGAGGGTAACCTTCTTTCTTAAAGGATCCCAGAACCTCAAAATTGAAATACAATTCAGAGGCCACCCACTCCAATCAATCAATCAATTAATAGAAAAGAATTTAAGAAGGGCCTACAATATACCAAGGGCTGTTCTGAGCACCAAGGATAAAAAAACAAAATGATCCCTGTCCTCAAGGAGCTTACATTCTATTATTGTCTATGGAGCTGGGAATGGGGATGGAGAGACTGTCATGTGTGTATATAAATATATATATATATATATATATACACATGTGTGTGTATGTATATATGTATAAATGTATGTTTGTGTATATATATAAATGTATGTATATATGTATACACATAAATACATACAAACACATTGAAGTGTGTGTATCTGGAATAAATACCAAATAAAAATACAAAGTAATCTTGGGAGGGATGACACTAACGTCTGGGGTGGTGGTGGTGGGAGTGGGTTAAGAAATGTTTTATATATAAGATAGAGAGCTGAGACATGACAAAAGTAAGGGATTACCTGAAACAGAGGAAGAAAGGCAAATAATCCAAGCACTAGAGATAACCATAGGAAAGGCATATAAATGGGAGACGTAGTCTTCAGACTGAGAAAAGAATCAGGATACAGTAGTATCACAAGAATCCGAAGAAAAAGCATCCAGGAAGATAGATGTCTGAAATGTCAAACACAGTAGAGATCAAGAATAATGGAAAATGAGAAAGAGCATCGATTGTGTTAAGCTTTCAATCCTCTTTAGTCCTGCTTCTGATTCTCAGGACTTCTTTCTTCACCATGATCTCATGTTGGGGCATCCAATTCTTCTCATCTACCCCCATTCAGGTGTTTTTTTTCTCTTTAATTGGTATCTCCAGTATTTAGCATAGCTCCTGGCACAGAGTAAGGGCTTAAAACTTTTTGACTGGCCTTGACTTCTTTTTTTCAAACTTTCCTTAAGCCTTGATGAGAAAAAAATTACACATCCAGTAGCTTCAGTTTGAGTTGTGCTCTCAGAGATGTCTGTAGGGGGTGTCAATGACCCTCCTGGATATCTCCTTTCTCTGTTTTAGTTCATTCTTCCTATCACAATCTCTCCTTTGGATTTCTCCTTTCACCTGGTGCCAGTGTGCTGGCAATTATTTCTAACTCAGATCCTTAAATCCGGGTTGATCTGAGTATATTGCCCACACATTGCTGCTCTAAAAATCCCAACTTCTACTTCTTTTCAGTCTGTGTCTTAAAGACTGTGCCTGTTTTCTGGGTATGTCTTGAGTCCATCTTCCAATTCAAAGATCCCAATAGTCCCAAATTAATCTCAAAATGAAGGACTGTTTTTTCTCTCTGAACTTCAAATCAGATGGTGACAGTCAGTTCTCCAACTCCTAGTACATCAGGGTATATAGTTGGGCATGCCTGCAGACAGGTTGGAACCAGTAGATTAGGGATATTAGAGACTAAGGGTGAGAGAATGATTAAGAAGATAATATGCTGAATGATGATGGAAGGGCAAAAGAGGATCGGTAGAGGTAAGCTACATATAGAGTAGCTTACCTTCTTCTGAGCCACTTCATTACTAGAGACTAATGGAGGAGAGAGTAGGAGAGGTGATATAAGAGGGTATTTATATCTAAAAAGATGAGAAGGAGCTCATAGACAATGGTCTGTATTTTCTCCTTAAAGTATGAGATGAGGTCCTCAGCTGAGAAGGTGGAGGTTGGGGGATTGGGTGTGGGGGGTGTTTGAAGAGGAAAGAAAAGATTTTGCATTTTAGTAGGATAAAGCATTAGGAAGAAGTTAAAAAAAAAGATTCCCTTGCTGCATTGAGAGTGTGATTGAGTAAATTCAGGTTGCATAACTTCAGCCAAGTTCATTTTGCAATATACAAGTAAAAACAGAGGAGGTAGATATTGGACAAAATCCAGAGCTGGAGTTTTGTAAGGAATGATCAGGAAGAGGACAACAGGGCAAGAGATTAAAAAATAAAGAATGATGCAGAGTTGAACTTGTCAGCAATAAAGTTGGGATTGGGAAGGAAAGAAGGTAAAATCAGAGCCAGGGTGATAGCCAGGGAGAGTACTGGGGGTAGAGAAATGGGAGTCTTAGTGAGGACAAAAAAATTGGTTGAGGAACGATAAGGGGCAGGGAGAGATGGAATGATAGGAGGTAAACATCAAATAAGGGAAAGTCAGAGTTTTCAGTCCAGAAAGGGTAATAGCTTTGAATAATGACCAGATCTATGGTACAGCCATCACTGTATGTGGCTGAGGTGAAGTGAAGGAGTAATTTAAAGAATTTGAGGATAATAAGGAATAAGCAATTTACGGTATCTGAGGGGAACATCAGCATGTGTGTTTTTATCAGATTTGGTAATCCACCTCATCACTACCCTCTGCCTCCCTGTTTGTAGGGTGGGGCCGTGAATTCCAAACCTTCATATGAAGACACCTTAGCTCAGACATCTCCTTGTTTCTCACTTGGATGCATTACCTCGGGATTTCTTTGACTGATTTTTTTAGTACACCAATGTGCTGGGTACCTCTCCCCATGCCCACCACTCTGATTTTTCAGCTTCCTTTTGTGTTTTGTCTATGAGCATTAGATTATAAGCCTCTTTCTTCCTTCCTTCCTTCTTTCCTTTCTTTTTTCTTTCTTTCTTTTTTCTTCCTTTCTTTCTTTCTTTTGCATTTGTATCCTCAACAACTAGTTGAATGCTTGGCACACAACAAGAGTTTAAT
>NW_020950062.1:2763420-2767253 GCF_900497805.2 Vombatus ursinus | reverse complement strand
TAGCCCCCATGATCTGACTTGGGTGATACATTTGGGTGCCTAGATCTTTGAAGGACTAAAAGCAGAATCTCCTCTATGGCATCATTAAGAAGAACTCTGCTTAATGATTTCTAGTGAGGGAAACATCCCATCTTTTGAGGTAGCCCATTTCACTTGTGAACAGCTCTAACTTCTATGAGATTTTTATATCCTGGCAGCACCTTTGAAGATGAGCCTAAATGTGCACCTTTGTAACTTCTACCCTTCACTTCAAGTCTAACTCTTTGAAGACAACTTAATTCTTTTCCTATACTTGATAATACCAATCATGCTCACACTTAATCTTTTCTTCTCTGGGATATTCAGATTCTTAAATCAATTCCCCTATTTCATACCTTTCCCCTATATGCTCATAAATGCCTTTTAATTCTAGGTAGTCGATTTATTTCTGTGAATTCTGGATTAATTTGTGAGCTTACAATTGTTAACATAAAATAGTAAACAGACAATTTTGAAAAGGAAAGAAGGATGGAGGGAGGAATAGAGGAAGAGAGGAAGGGAGGGAATGAAGAAGGAAAGAAAAGAAAGGAAGGAATGAAGGAAGAAAGATAGAAAGAAAAGACAGGGAGGAAAAGAAAAAAGAAAGAGGGAGAGAGAAGAAGAGAAGGAGGAAGGAATGAAGGAAAGAGGGAAAAGGGGGAGAAAGGCAAGGAAAGAAGAAAGAAAAGGTAGAGAGGAAAAGAAAGAAAAAGAAAGGGAGAGAGAGAAGGTGAGGAGGAAGGAAAGGAGGAAAAAGGAGAGGGAGAAAAGGAAAGAAAGAAGGAAAGAAAAAAAGAAAGAAAGAAAGAAAGAAAGAAAGAAAGAAAGAAAGAAAGAAAGAGAAAGAAAGAAAGAAGTAATCTCTTTGCTAATGTTTTATTTATTTGCATCTATATTCATTAGGGAAATTGGTCTATAATTTTCTTTCTCTATTTTGGATTTTCCTGGTTTAGGTATCAGCACCATATTTGTATCATAAAAAGAATTTGGTAGGACTCCTTCTTCACCTATTTTCCCAAATAGTTTATAGGTATTGATATTAGTTGTTCTTTAAATGTTTGATAGAATTCACTTGTAAATCCATTTGGCCATGGAGATGGTTTCTTAGGGAGTTTGTTGATGGCTTGTTCTATTTCTTTTTCTGAAATGCAAATAAATAAATAAATAAAATATTAGTAAACAGATTACAACAACTTATCTCGAGGATAATACACTATGAGACCAGGCAATATTCATACCAGGAATGCAGGGCTGGTTCAACATTACGAAAACCATCAGCATAATTGACTATGTCAACAACAAAACTAACAGACATCATATGATTATCTAAATAGATACAGAAAAAGCACTTGACAAAAATATAACACCCATTACTATTAAAACACTAGAGAGCATAGGAATAAGTGGAGTCTTCCTGAAAATGATAGATAGCATCTATCAAAAACCATCAGCAAGCATTACATGTAATGAGGATAAACTAGAAGCATTTCCAATAAGATCGGGGATGAAACAAGTCTGTGCATTATCACCACTGTTATTCAATATTGTGCTGGAAACGATAGCTGTAACAATTAGAAAAGAAAAATAAATTGAAGGAATTAGAATAGGCAAAGAAGAAACAAAGTTATCACTCTTTGCAGATGATATGATGGTATATTTAGAAAATCCTAGAGAATCAAGTAAAAATTACTTGAAATAAATTTAGCAAAGTTGCAGGATATAAAATAAACCCACACAAATCATTGGCATTTCTATATATTACTAACAAAGCCCACAACAAGAGATAGAAAGAGAAATTCCATTTAAAATTGCTATAGACATTATAAAATATTTGGGGGTCTACCTGCCAAAACAAAATGAGGAACTATATGAACACAATTACAAAACAGTTTTCACACAAGTCAGATATAAATAATTGGAAAAATGTCAGTTGCTTATGGGTAGGCTGAGCTCATATAATAAAAATGATGATTTTACCTAAATTAATTTACTTATTCACCACCATACCAATCAAACTACCAAAAAATTATCTTATAGAGCTAGAAAAAACAACAACAAAATTCATCTGGAAGAACAAAAAGTCCGTAGTATCAAGGGAACTAATGAAAGGGATGCAGGGGAAGATGGTCTAGCTGTACCAGATCTTTAATTGTAATATAAAATAGCAATCATCAAAACTACTGGTACTCGCTAAGAAATAGAGTGGTGGATCAGTGGCATAGGTTAGGTATGCAAGACACAGTAAATGACTATACTAATCTACTATGTTGATAAATCCAAAGACTCCAGCTTCTGGGATAAGAAATCATTCTTTAACAAAAACCACTGGGAAAACTAGAAAAATGCATAGCAGAAACTGGGCATAGGCTAACATCTTACACCTATGCCAAGATAAAGTCAAAATAGGTACAGAATTTAGATATAAAGACTGATATTACAAGCAAACTACAAGAGCAAGGAATAGTTTACCTTTCAGATCTATAGAGAAGGGAAGAATTTATGACCAAACAAGAGATATAGAACATTATGAAATGCAAAATGAATCATTTTGATTGCATTAAATTGAAAAATTTTTGCACAAGCAAAGCCAATGCATCCATGATTAGGAGGAAAGCAGAAAACTGGGAAAGAATTTTTACAAACAGTGTCTCTGATAAAGGCCTCATTTCTAAAATATATAAATAACTGAGTCAAATTTATAAGAATACAAGTCAATCCCCAAATGATAAATGGTCAAAGGATATGAACAGGCAGTTTTCAGAAGAAGAAACTAAAGCTATCTATAGTCATATGAAAAAAATGCTCTAAATCACTTTTAATTAGAGAAATGTAAATTAAAACAACTCTAAGGTACCTATCAGATTGGCTAACATGACAAAACAGAACAATATTAAACGTTGGAGAAGATGTGGGAAAATTAGAACACTAATGCATTGTTGGTACAGTTGTGAAATGATCCTACCATTTTGGAAAGCAATTTGGAACTATGCCCAAAGGGCTATAAAATTGTGCATACCCTTTGACCCAGCAATAGCACTTCTAGGGCTGTATCCCAAAGAGATCATAAAAATGGGAAAAAGACCAACATGTACAAAAATATTTATAGCAGCTCTTTTTGTCGTGGCAAAGAATTGGAAATTGAGGGGATGCCCATCAATTGGGGAATGGCTGAACAAGTTGTGGTACATGAATGTAATGGAATACTATTGCGCTATAAGAAATGATGAGCAGGCAGACTTCAAAAAAACCTGGAAAGACTTACATGAACTGATGCAGAGTGAAATAAGCAGAACCTGGAGATCATTTTACTCAGTATCAGCCACGTTGTGGGATGACTGACTTTGATAGACTTGGCTCTTCACAGTAATGCAAGAATCTAAGACAACTCCAAAAGACTCGTGATGGAAATTGCTATCTACATCCAGAGAAAGAACTATGAAGTTTGAATGCAGATAGAAGCATATTATTTGCTCTCTTTTTCCTTTGTTGTTTTGTTTTATTGCTTCATTCTTGTGGTTCCTCCCACGATGTAAATTGTTCTTTACATCATGACTAATGGGAAAATATGCTTAATATGAATGTATAAGTAGAGCCTATATCAGATTGCATGCTGTCTTGGTGGGGGAGGAGAATGGGAGGGGGAGAAAATTCAAAACTTAAAATCTTATGGAAGTGAATGTTGAAAACTAAAAATAAATTACTAAGGAAAGAAACAGAAAGAAAGAAAGAAAGAAAGAAAGAAAGAAAGAAAGAAAGAAAGAAAGAAAGAAAGAAAGAAAGAAAGAAAGAAAGAAAGAAAGAAAGAAAGAAAGAAA
>NW_020950062.1:2634386-2763410 GCF_900497805.2 Vombatus ursinus | reverse complement strand
AAAGAAAGAAAGAAAGAAAGAAAGAAAGAAAGAAAGAAAGAAAGAAAAAAGAATGACAAAGAAAAGGAGAACAAAAGAAAGAAAGAGAGGAAAAGAAAGAGGGAGAGAGGAGAGGTGGGGAGGAAGGAAGAGAAAAGAGAAGAGAACTTATTTGTACCCATTTATTTGCTGAATAACTTTATATAAATTATTCATAAATGGAACTGAAAACCAGAAGAGAACTTGGAGATCATTCACTCAAGTCAATGAATATGACAAATGAAGAAATTGAGGTTGAGTGACTTGGCCAAAGTCATACAGATATTAAGTGGCAGTGCCAAGATTTCAACTCAACTCTTATGACTTTAAATACAGCACTCATTTGACTGCATCACTTACGCTTCTTCCCGGAAAACATATATTAAACAATTGGTTCACCTCAGTTCTGCAGCATTCATTAAATACCTGTTGTGTGTCAGACACTGTCCTGGATTCTGCAGATGCAAAGACAAAAACCACTATAGGCTTTGCTCTCTAATGTACAGGATATTAAGTGCTAGAGACATACAAACATGAATACTCCGGTGTCCAAGCCCTCAGCTATATTAATAGATGCAATGTTTAGATTAAGGAAAATATTTGCTCCACTGTTCTTTGGCTTGGTCAGACCAGGTCCAGAGCATGACATTCAATTCTGGGAGTCACAAAAACCACAGAATTTGGCAATTGGAAAGAAATTCAGCAGCTGCCTAGTCCAATCCAAAAATGACAGGAATCTCCAGTATAACCTACCTAGCAAGAGGTCATCCAACCTCTGCCTAAAGATGTCCCAGAAGAGGGGATTCACTAACTCTTAAGGCAGACCATCCCGCCTTTGTATATCCTGATTATTATGAAGTTGTTTTGTTTTATTTGGTTTTCCTGATGTCGACTTTAAACGTTTCCTTGAAACTCTTGGTTCCCCCCACCGCGAATTCTGTCCTATGGAGCCAAACAGGAAAAGTACCCTATCTTCTTCACCTGGCAAATACAGTGCTTAATATGTTTAAGACAGTTAACATGTCCACTTCAGTCCCCTCTTTTCAAGGTTAACCATATTCAACTGATTGTCATATAACATGGGCTTTGGGTGCTTCAGCATCCTGGATGCCCTTCTGGTGATACTCTTCAGGCAATCAGTGTCCTTCTTAAGCTATGACCCTCAGAATTTAATACAGTGTTGCAGATGAGATCTGACAAGGGCAGAATAAGAATGGACTGTGGCCTTCATCTCCTTGGGAATTATGACTCTCTTAATAGAGTTCAAGATTGTATGAGCTTTTTGTGGCCACTGCATCCCGTTGCTGACTCATATTCAGCTTGTAATCCACCAAATTCTCCTGATATTTTTTAGAACTGCTATCTAACCATATTTCCTCTTCTTATACTCATGAAGTTGATAGTTTTGTACTCACATGTAAGACTTTGCATTTATTTCTATTAAGCAATGCTCAGCTCAGTGCCTGGCACATAGTAGGTGCTTAATAAATGTTTATTGATTTTGTTTGTTTATTGTTTTTGTTTCTTTCTTTCTTATTATTGTTTATTGTTTTTGGATGAAATGTATATTATCCTCTTTAGCTCAATATTTGAGTTTATCTGTCGTCCATTGTGATAGCTATCCCTCTCAGCTTAGTTATCACCTGCAAATTTTATGAGTATGCCTGTGATGACTTTATCCAAGTCAGTGATAAAAATGCTAAATAGTACAAGGTTAGTACGTATTCCTGGAGTGTTCCAATAAAGACCTCCTGCCACACTGAAAATGAACCATTTGTTCCCAATCACAAACCCAACAAGATAATGGACCAGACATTTGCCTCAGTTACCATTTATCTTTTAAAAAAACACACATATACATATATATAATTGATATCTTATGTCTTTACATTACTTTAATTCCCACTATATTCCTCACTTATATTCTCAGACAGTTCTCCTCATAATAAGGGGAAAAGTATATACATACATACATATTTGGTTTTTGGGTTTCATTGCTATTAGTTTATATATGTGTATGTATACATATATATTTACAAACATGATATATACATATAAACATGCATACACATGCATACATGTGGGTATATACATGTGTGTATATGACGAAAGCCATTCTTCAGTACATAATGGTTGAAAAAATTAACAAACTGCTCAAATGATTAAGTGCAATACATTAACAACCAAATAAAAGAATGTTCCAAGCCATTGATAATAGGGAATGCACATCAAAACAACATTGAGGTTTCAACCATATCCAGCAAAATGGCAGAGAAAACTAAAGCTGAAAATATTCAACATTAGAGAAGTTGTGGAAATATGGGTACAATAACACATTATTGGGATAGCTGTGAATTGCTCTAAACTTTCTGGGAAGCAATTTGTAATTAATTCAAAGAACATGATTAAAAAATATTCATATACCTTTACCTAAAGTTCTCCTTGCTAGACATATATGTCCAAGGAGGTCAGTGACAAAAAGAAAGATCCCAATATGCACCAAAATGTTTATAGAAGAAATTTTATTGGTAGTAAAGACCTGGAAACTAAGCAGATAGATGTCCATTGAGTGAGACATGACATCAAATTTTGGTACATGAAAGTAATGTAATATGTAATGTTTCATTAAAAAATCATGAATATAAGACATATTGAGAATCATGAAAATATGGATATGAAGTTATATAAAATAAACAGAACAAGATACCACAGAACAATAACCACAAAATCATAGATTAAAGGAACAATAATGATAACAAAGCAATGAAAGTCAAATGTTGAGGCATTATAATGACTAAGCTTGGCCCCGAATAAGAGATATGAGAAGACATTTCCCTTATTTTTCTTTGCAGATGTGAGGGACCAAGGGTTTTGAATATTGCAAATATTGCCAGATTTTTTTTAAAAATCAGAACATTGACCTTTCTCTACCTCATGATACTTCTACTTCCAGTGAATTTTTAAGGACTATTACAAATGTCTGAGCAATGGTTTCTGCCCATTCTTTCAGTACCAGAAGATATGATCTGTTACTATCTCTTTAATTATCTTATTTTGATTATTAACACCCCCTTAGGCACTTTTGTTCTATGTTCATTACAAAGGTTATTCTCCTTGGTAAACAAAAAAAGCAAATAAACATTGATTGGTGCTGCCTCCTCTTTGTTTTCATTTAAAATCATCCTTTCAACTCCAAGAAAGTATCCTATTGCATCTTTGAACCTCATCTTCCTCCCCATGGAGCCACCCATTTTTTATTGCCCTTGGATTGCCCACCAGCTCAGTTCATTCTGAGCTGTAGCATTTCTCCTGCTATTTTTGCAGAACCTTGCCATGCTCTTTTAATTACATTCTGTTACCTGACCTTGTTTCCATCTTATGCATATTTCTTTTTCACCATCTCAATTGTCTGACCAGCTCCCCAAGCACTCACAGTAGTCTCTTCAGACATAATCCATTTTCTTCTTCCTTGAAGTTGGTTGGAAGTGTTCCCAATTATTACTCTTTTTCCTCTGATCCCAAGTGATCTCTCAGAAGAGAACTTCTGTGATTCTCCTACTCATTCTTTGGTGGACAAATAACTTCTTCCTCAGACCACTCAACTTTGTTCTCAGCAGAGAGGCCCTCAAATCTGTTTTTAAGTGTCAAATGTACATCTGTCCTTTTTCTTCACTTTGTCCTCTGCTTAACTCTCTTCCCCTGCCCAGCATCTTAACAAATGGTCAAAGTTCTCCTTCTCTCAGATCCTTTTTCTCCCCTCCCATTAAATTCTCACTGCTGTTTCCTTTAGGGAAACTTAATTCAACCTCACAGCCTGGAGTGTGGAGAGTTTTCTTTGAGTCCCTTCATGTTCTCCAGGAAGGAGAGCCTAGAATACACTTAGAACACAGACAACAGTAACTGTGTTGTGGCAGAGATACAAATATTTTAACTTTGATGAAGATTATTGCACATAATTTCCCATTTCTTCGTAATGGTTGAGATTTTCAGTCTTTAAAAAAAAACTACTTAGAGAGTGGAACACATAACACATTTTTCAGACACTTTTCATGTAGTTATCCGCTACACTGATTTGTCTTTTTTTTCTTTTTTACCTTTAAAAAATATCATTTGTTATTTGGGATGGCTCCCTGGAAAGGATGGAGGAGGAAACTTTGGCAATGTAAGAAAAATAAAAGACATCAATAAAAACATTTTAAAAAAAACTCCTTGTGGGTATTCACAACTAAACACCTGGTTAAAATGTTTACAATCAATTATCACCTTTTAATAAATTGACAGCTCTATTCAATTTCCTTTCCTTAATTTCAATAACTCCAAAGAGTGGGATTCAATACACCCACTCCTTCTTCAGTCTTGTGCCAATCTCCTATATGTTTCTCCAATTGACTATTCCCATCAATTCAATTCTATCATTTTTTTACTTTAATTGTTCTTTCTTATTTTTTTTTTCAAAATAAGCTAGGAGCTGAAGTGGATAGAACTCTGGGTCTCGAATCAAGAAAAACTGAGTTCAAATCTAGCCTCACACACTTACTAGCTCTGTGACTCTGGGCAAGTCATTTAAACACTGTCTGCCTCAGTTTCCTGAATCATAAAATGGGGACAATGCTAGGTCCTACCACCCGGGATTGTTGTGAGAAGGAAAAGAGGTAATATTTATAAAAAGCTTAGTACAATTTCTGACACATAGTAGGTATTTAATAAAGGCTTGTTTCCTTCTTATCTACCTTCCCTTGTCTTAATGACCCCTTTCCTTTCCCTCTTGAGTCTTTTCCTTAAGGTTCTACTCTCCAAACCTTCTTAATACCCTATATTCTTTTTTTTTAATTCAATTGAAAGCTATAAGGGTATGTGTGTCCTTTTACCCAGCAATACCACTAGATCTGTGCCCCAAAGAGATCAAAGAAAAAGAAAAAGGACTTACATGAATAAAAACATTTATAGCAACTCTTTTTTGTGGCAGCAAAAAAAATTAGAAATTGAGGGGATACCCATTAAGTGGGAAATGGCTGAACAAGTTGTAGCATTTGATTGTGGTGGAGCACTATTGTACTATAAGAAATGATGAGGGAGATGGTTTCAGGAAAACATGGAAAGACCTATAGTAACTGAATCAAAGTGAAATGTGCACAGTAACAGCAGTATTGTAATGATGATGATTGATTATGAAAGATTTAGCTACTTTGAGCAATACAATGATCTAACAAAATTCCTAAGGACTAATGAAAAAATGCTATCCACTTCCAAAGGATGAACTGATAAATTCTGAGTGCAAATTGAAGTATAATTTTCTCACTTTATTTTTCTTGCTTTTTTGGGCATGATATGTCTAATATGGAAATATGTTTTTCATTACTTCACCTGTATAATTGATATATTGCTTGCCTTCTCGGTGGATGGGGAAAGGGTGAGAGGGAGAAAGAGAATTTGGAACCCAGATTTTTTTAATGTTAAAAATAAATAAATGATAAATATTTTTAAAAGTAAATAATTGATTCATACATTTTTCTGTACATTTACAAATTACTCCCAATTCATAAAGTCTGTTGTAAAAAAGAGTAAAACAAGTAAAAATAAAGTAAGTAAAATAAAATAAATAAGTAAAAAAAGGAAAAATAATAATGCAGCACCAGATCTCAAACTTTACTACATAGTAGTAATTATTGAAAACTATTTGGTGCTGGTACAAAATAGAGAGATTAATGAGTGGAAAAATTAGTTACATGACATACAGAAGCAAAAATCTAATATATTAATATTTGGTAAACACAAAGACCCTAGATAGTGGGATAAGGACTCAAAAACTTTGGGGAAAAAATGGACAACAGTATGAAAGAAATTATATTTAGACCCACACCTGGCACCTTATAGAAAGAAAAGCTCCAAATGGGTTTATGACCTAGACATAAAAGATCACAACACAAAGAAACAAATTAAATTAAATAAATCAAAGAACCAAATTAAAGAAAATAGCTACAAATCTATGTCTAATGGAAAAGTTCATGACCAAATAAGGAATAGATATCACAGACAACAAGATGTATAATTTTGATTACATAAAATTAAATTTATTAAATCCAAGACTAAAACAGAAAAAAATTAACTAGGAATAAATCTTTGCAGTCAAATTTTCTGACAAAGGTCTCATATCCAAGATGTATAAGAAAATGATTCAAATTTAGAAGAAAAAGAGCCATTCCCCAAATGATAAATGACTTAAAGATATGAACAGATGGTTCTCAAAGAAGAAAGCCAGCTATCTATAACCACGTGAAAAAAAATACTTCAAGTCACTATTATTTAGAGAAAGGCAAATTAAAGCAATCTGAGATTCCACCTCAAAGTATCAAAATGACAAAGATGATTTTTAAAATTCAAAATGATTAGAAGGCTGTGGGGAAAAGGTATGTGGATACATACCTGGTAGACCTGTGAATGGGTGCAATTTGGGATTATGCACAAAAGTTACTAATGAGTGGATGCCTTTTTAATAGAATCATAGCACTGTGAGGCTTATACGTTTGCTGTTTGTTGTTAGTTGTTCGTTCTTATTCTGGAAGAGGACCAATGACATCAGGAAGATAATGTCATGGTTTGCGATTGAATTAGATTTAAGTAAAGCAGGGCTGTGCAAAGTCACCAGCCTCACTCTCTCCCTGGAAGCATCTGGGTCCAGTGGAAAGATAAAAATCAAGACTACAGCAGATGGTCCCCAGACATATATGCAAAACAGATCAAAGGAAGAGGAAAAGGTCCATTATGTTAAAAAATATATATATATAGAAGATCCTTTTGTGGCAGAAAAAAAACCCCTGCTAATTAAGAGGATTCCTGTTAATTAAGGAATGGCTGAATATGTTATGGTAGATGATTACAATGGAGTGCTATTTTCCTATGAAAATGAGAAAATTAATTATTTCAAAAAGAAATGGAAAAAGATCCCTATGAACTGATACAGAGTGAAGTGAGTAGAAACAGATGAACAATTTATACTATCCCATCAGTATGAACCATTTTGAAGACTTCTATTAACTGAAGAAGAGTAAAATGATCAAAACCAGTGTAACAATTTATACAAAATAACAACATTGTAAAAGCAAGAAGCTATGAAAACTGAAAGTTCTATTATCAATATAGTGATCATCCATGCCTCCAAAGATCGGTTGATGAAACCTGCTATCCTCTACATTCCTTTTATATCCTCCCTTATTGTCTTGATCCTGTTCTTCTCTCAGTACAAAAGTAGAATCTGGAGCAGTTTCTTAGCCTGGAGACGGTGTCCTTCCAAAATTCAAACTCAGACAATTTTTACTCCAAATTCCTCTAAATCATCTATATGATTTCATTCTTCTTATTTGGCTCCTTTTCTTCTGCTCCTTTTCACACATTTTTTAGCCAGAGAAGCCAGAAGTGGGTCAATCTAATCTGAAGAGATTAAATTGACAAACTGAGTATGTTTAAAAGTGAATAATCAGAATGGTGAATGGATCAGAACCATATCAGTTAAGAATAAGTTCTCAAAACTGTATGTTTAGACATGAATTTAAAAAAAGACACGGGGAGACAGGCAGAGAATTTTAATTTTTAAAAACTTTTAACAAAAGGACATGAAAGCTGTCTTTTAATATGTCATGGGATCAAGGGATCATGAAATCATAGGCTTTAGAGCTGGAAGGGACTTTTAAGCTCATCTAATCCAATCTTTTCATTTTACAGTTGAGGAAAACAGACTCAGGGAAAACAAAGTGACTTGCCCAGTCACTCAGATAAGAGGTTAACATGGCTGGGATTCAAAACAGTTGTTCTGACTCCAAAGCCAATGTTCTTTCCATTACACCACTGTGACACACCCCCTTCTTTCAAGTTTCCTCATTTCTATAAAGAGTATCACCATTCTGCCAGTCCCCTAGGCTCACAACCTTGTTGTCATCCGTAATTCTTTACTATCTCTGATTCTACTCCCCACAACCCATGCCCATATCCAAACTGTTGTGAATACCTATAGATTTTACCTTTGAAACATCTCTCCTCTATGTTCCCTTCTGTCCTCTGACACTGCCACCACCCTGGCCATCTGCCCCAAGTGGGGTCTTTCTGTTTATCATCAACTTTATTCCTGAACTATTGTAATAACCTGCTTTTGGGTCTGCCTGCCTCAGCAACCTCAGGGCTGCCTCCATTCAGTTCCCAAAGTGATATTCCTAAAGTACAAATCTTAGTATATCACCTCTTATTCAATACATTCCATTGGCTCCCTATTACCTCCAGGATTGAATATAAAATCCTTTGGTGTTAAAAGAAAGTCCTTCATAGCTTGGCTCCATCCTACCTTCCAGCCTTCTTACACCTTAATGTCCTCTATAGACTCTGTGATCCAGCAACACCAGCCTCATTGTTTCTCTTACAACACACTTTATCTCCTGATGATGTATTTTTCACTGGTTGTCCCCTAGGTGTAGACTTTTTTTCCTCCTCTTCTCTTCTCTACCTTTTGGCTTCCCTGACATCCTTCAAGTCTCAGCTAAAAAGCCTGCCTTCTGCAAAAAAAAAAAAAAAGTCTTTGTGGATCCTTCTTAATGCTAATGCCTTCCTTCTAAGCCATTCCCCAATTTATCCTGTATATATCTTTTTTGTGGTGGAGTGTATGGGGTGTTCAGAGAGGACTAGCACCTCTCACACCTTTTCAGGGATGCCCATCCACTATTGATGTCCACCTTTCACCCAACTCTCACTTGCTTCTCCAAGAAGCTATAGCAGATGCAGTGACCAATGCTGGTAAAATATCACAGCAGACGGGCTAAGCCAGGTTGAGGTTAACTAACAGGCCTCAAATCCATCTTAGGGGGATTTAAGCATGTGAAGACTTCTCCCAGCAGAATGGGTTGATGAGAACAGTGTGTTCCAATGACAATGAAGCAGGTGCTGTGGAGTTCTTAGAGCTTGGTGAGACACCATTGTCATCCACTGCAACCCAGGCCATTACAAGTCCTCTTGACTTTAAGCAAGGCTCACAATTTTGTGCAACTCTGTCTCACTTAAATCCAATTTACGCACAAGTCAAGACATCAACCTGTGATATCATTGGTCCTCTTTGAAAGGAAGGACAAACAACAACATATCTTCTTTGTACATAGTAATTGGCATCTTATTTCCCCATTTAGATTATGAGCTCCAAGGATTGCTTTTCATTTTTGTTTTAAGTTCTAGCACTGAGCATAGGCCTAGTATACAATAAATACTCAACAAATGTCTGTTTACTTTTTGACTTGATTTGTTCTTTGAAGGGCTGTCACATAGAGAAGGGATTAGCTTTGTTCATCCTGGACCATAAGAAAGAACTAGGAGCAATGAACAGAAAAGTTGTCAAGAGGCAGATTTAAGCTTTTTGTAAATGGAACAAACATAATCAAACAAACAAAAACTTCCTAGCAATTAAAGCTGTCCAAAATGAAATGATCTGTTTGGAAAAGTTGTGAGTTCTCCATTACTGTAGCTCTTCAAATAGCGTCAAAATGACCACTTGTCAAGGATGTTGTAGTGGGAACTACTATTCGTGTGTGGTCTCATTAAGGCCATCTTTGGCATTCCTCCCAACTCGGACATTCTTCAATCCATGTAACTTAAAAATCTATTAGG
The DNA here is from genome assembly GCF_900497805.2 of Vombatus ursinus. Lineage (NCBI taxonomy): Eukaryota > Metazoa > Chordata > Mammalia > Diprotodontia > Vombatidae > Vombatus > Vombatus ursinus. The sequence goes on along the minus strand of NW_020950062.1, from coordinate 2,753,753 downwards.
AATACAAGATCACACACAAAAATATCAACAATACAAAATAAAACACTGTAAATATGTAAGTGAGTTGCAAGCACACTTCTTTCAGAGGATCAATTCTTAGCTCTGGCATGGTCAGGGCCCCAAGAAAATTAGTAATTAAGTTGTGAGTGGTGCCCATACTTAGAGGACCTGAAGAAAGGGCTCATGGAATACCAGTTGATCTAAAACAACAGAACTTCCTATGGTGTTAGGATAGTGTCTGTAGACTGAAAGGCCAGAGCAAAGATTCTTTTATCCTTAAATAGTTTAGCCTCAATTGATGAAGAAAGAAGTTCCTGGTAATTTCAGGGTTTACTTAGAAAATGCTATATGTCATGTCTTCTCTCACAATATACACAGCCACCTACTAGTTCTTTCCTAGTGGAGCAATAGATAGTTTCAGTGGACTTCACACAAACAAAATTAAAAATATCAAGTAGTCTTGACTGGCAGTGAATGAGGGAGGTTAAAATGCCAGATCATTCTTTAAATAGTTCTAAGGCAAGAAACGTAGGAAACAGACCGAACATGTTGCAGTGTCCCTGGGCTATCAGCTTCAGAGTGAAGATGTGTGGAAACAAAGTGGAAATCCTTTCAGAACATGGAAGCACTTTCTCTGGTATCCAATATAGGCAAGCATTTTTTTTAAAGTGTAACTACTCTCATGATAGTTTCCACTGTGAAACATACAGGTAAAAATATTTCAAAAGAAGAAATAAAAACTTTCAAAAACTGATATGGAAAAATAATGACCAAAGTGACAGATAACAAGGAAAGTATTTATTAAAATCATTCATATTTCATTGCACATTCAGTAAATTGTCAAAAATAGTCACTGTTGGAGGGGCTAAGGAGTACCAGAGTCTATGGGTTATCAGGCAAACTAATATACTGGTGGTGGAGTTGTGAATTTGGTCTAAGAATTTTGGGGAAAAATGGAATTATGCTAGAAAAGTAATTAAACTGTTCATAACCTTTGACCTACTGATCTCTCTACTAGACATTACCCAGGGAGGTAAAAAAACAAAATCAGATATTCTACAGATGCCAAAATGTTAAGAGTAACACTTTTATTGAGAGCAAAACCTGGAAACAAAGTGGGTGCCTATTGATTAGAGAACGACTGAACAAATCATGGCACATAATGGCATGTTGTTATGACAATGAACACATAATAAATTCAGAGAAACTTGAGAAAATTTTGGATTAACCAATGTCAAGGAAGAAAGTAGAACCAAGAAAACAACATACACTAACATGCAAATGGAGACAGTACTTAAAGACCTAAGAATACCAATTAGATGAGATCATCATCAATCATGGTTCCTGTCAACCAATAATGAAACAAGTATTTCTCTCTCCCCTGTGAAGAGGTGGTATACTACAGATATAAGTTGTTGTTTTTTTTCGTTGTATGATGGTTTTTTTTGTTTTGGTTTTTTTTTTGCTTAACATGTGTTTCTTTGTCATAAAGGAGCGTTTCTGTTGGGTTGGAGTAGATTACTGAGAAGGGACAGTTGTGTAAATACCAGAATGACTTAATTTTCATTAATACATTTTTTAAAAAAATCAAATAAAAAAATGAATGGGAAAAGTAAGTTTGAATTTCACACCATCTTCCTATGAATTCATAAAGGCAAATGTTGTTTTAGGAAGAAGACTTAAAAATCCTTCCTGGGAGTTATTAAATAAAAGAGGTCATAGCCCTAGAGGTCTGTTACCTGTCTCCTCCTAGTCTCCCAAACTGTAGCCCCAGATATTTCAGACTCTTGTGCATTTCTTATTACAAGGATATTTTAAGAAAGAGGACTGTGTTTTCTGACCGTAAATATGAGTGCAGCAGGTTGAATCAGGGATACACCAAATATTTTTCTAACTGAGGGAGACCAATGTCAGAACTGTGCATGCCAGCAAGATGACTCAGCAGCTGTTAGTGTCTCCTATTTACTCATCTAGGGTTGATGAGAGTGGAAAGAAACAGCTGGTGATTGCTATATCTATTAAGAAGAATGAAGGGATAAAATACCAGAGCAGAATAGTTTTTAGATGAAAGAATATTATGACCCCAAAGATATTGCGGTATCTTTGTAATAGACACATTCACATACCTGTATATATGACTATAAGCATATACACAAAAATTTAATGTGTTTGTCATGTGTGACTTCATAAGCATATAGTTAGACTTCAACAATTAACTATTTTCAAGAAAAGTGAAGATAGAAGCTTTTATAAAACTTGAAACTCGAGTTGTCTTAAATAGCATAAAGGGAAAGGACATGAACAACAAAGTAATTTTTTATGCTACTGTCTCTGAATGTGGCCCAAGAACCTAAGGAACTTTCACTGAAATAATTATTCAATTTCTTAATGTTCAGTTTAATGGAAAAATGGTCATTTTTCCCCTCATAATTAACTATCCCATAAACATTTCCTAAGGAAATCATTCTGGAGTAAAATAACTTGCCCATTACTGTCACAGCCCATATAAACTGTCTCTCACCTGTGGCTCAAGAATCTGTAGTACTTGCAGCAGCTACACCCCAGTTAAACCATCCTGGAAACCAGGTTGAGGGTAGTCAACTGGCCTCAAGTGAATTAGGGGGATACCTACTCCAAGCATGTGAAGATTTCTTCCAGTGGAATGGGTAGATAAGAACAACTTGTTCCAATGGCCATGAAGAGGACTGAAGTAGGCATAGTGGAGTGCTTAGAACTTGGTCAGACATTGAAGATGACAAGGTCATCCACTGCATCCCAGGCCATTACCAGTCATCTTGCCTTTTTTGTCTTGCCATTGGACTTTGATGACTCTGGAAGAGAGTGCAATGCTGATGACATTGTACAATTATGCCTCACTTAAATCCAACTCACACGTGCAAGTCAAAGTTATGATGTCATTGGTCTTCTTTGAAAATGGACCAACAACAATTCTGCATAGTCCATTTTTAAGGTTTTCCTTATCATCTAACATTACTTCCACAGATCACAACCCATCCTCGCCTGCTCATCCTGACCACATTCTCCATTCAGTTGACCATGAGGGTTTACCCAATTGTTGACTGTATTCTCGAAGGTCTCTGGTTGGTAATGGAGCATCCAGAATGTCTATCAGTTGTTCTGAATTCTTGCTTATGTGACCACCGGCTGATCTTTTTTGGCCATGCATTTCATTGATGACATTTTTACTGCTGCTCCTGCCTAATTCCTTGCTTTTAATGGGTTACAGGCTGCACATATGTACCATATGCCTTCTTATTTCCCTTTGAGTGATTATCATCTTTAGTTTTTGAGTAACTATCCACTCATACCATAGGCAAACAGTCTCTCCCACATGGTACTCCACCTTACCATCCCCTCTTCAGTGCTGATCTCTGTTTTCACTCAGATTCATAAAAGTCACTGTTTTTAAAAATTCTCCTCAAATCTCTCTCCTGCTTAAATGTTTTCAGTTGTCTCCCATTTACCTAAGAAAGGCAATGTGGCATAATGGGAAAAAATATTTAACCTGATGTCAACAGGACTGACTTTGTCTACTGATTTGCCACTTACCATTCCTATGTTGCTGGATAAGTCACTTAAATTCTTTGATTCTTAGTTTTTCCATCAGTAACATGTGGATGAGCATGTAGTATTTATTCAACAGTGCCCTGGTTTTAGAATCAGGAAGACCTATGTCTAAGCCTTGCCTCTAAAACACATGAGCTATGGGACCATAGTCGAGTCAATTAACTTTTCAGTGTTGCTGGCTAATAGAGCACAAAGTCAAACTCAGGGCAACATGCATTTATTAAATATGTATGTGCCAGGAGGAGTACTGGCAAATAATAGTGCAAAAATAGATCCTGTGTAAAAGGAATTCCAATGGGGAAGACAACAGCCAAAGGAATGACTATGTGCATGCAATGCATAGATATTCTAACACTTTTTGTTGAAGAGCAGGTACCAATGTGCATAAGTAAAGGGAATTTCCTCACTGGGAGTTTTTTATGCCAATGAAATCATAAATTGTATCCAAAAATTCTATTTTATGCAGTGCAACAGTGTCTGCCTTGCTTCAAGCACATCCAAGGGTCAGCTTGGTCCACGTGAGGAGGTAAATCTCAGTGTTGCCTCTTTCCAAGTGCCTGAATCCAACATTTTTTTCTGATTCATATCCCTCTTTGCCTGGTTGTCTTATCTTCTTAGGTCCCACCTAGCCTCTAGTTTTGCTCCAAGCTGAGAGCACTCTCTCTAAGTTCCTGCCCACTGAGCACATAGATAATTATTATTGATACCCAGGCCATATATCCAGTTTGGAGTGAATTAACCTCCAAATACCTCCCAACTCTCTGAAGAGTTGCCCTCAACAGGAGTAATCACTCCTCAGGAAATCCCTGAAAGTTAGCTCTATTTTTCCCTCTTGTAAATCTTATATAGCCTCTTCTTTTATTCATTCAATCCCTTTTACAGAAAGTTCCAATTTGCTATCTACCATTCAGCTTGGTCTTTTAATACAAACCTCTAGTCCCTTCTCTTTTGGTTGCTAATGACAAATTCACAAATATAAGCTTTTCCGGATACAAAGAATCCAGAAACTACTTTTCAAGACAAAGAAAAAAGATATTCCCAGGGCTGTGCTAGAGAGCAAGCTGTACCTAATTTGAATTAAATTTTAAACTCAAGTTAAATTTTTGCTATGAGCATTTACACCTTGGAAATCTACAAGCACTACAAATTAGGACTTGACAAATTATTTTGTTGATTTTCTAGACTTAACAAAGCGATGGAAAAATGTTAATTATGCAGATTAAACATAAAAGGATGTCATTTACACATATTTTTGGAGAGCTAATTGTTATTTAATTTTCAGTACATTTCCTTGATATTCCTTAAGAACTGACAGGGGAAGAATGGGAGCTGTTTTTTACAAAGTGTAGGTTCTACTCAGGGTTCTGGGATGCTTATGTATGGGAGTGGTGGAATTTATGCTAGGAAGAAATCATGGCTCTTTATGCCATTTAAACTCACCACCTCAATCATTGCATGGCAATACTATTATTCATCCCATCAAAGAATCATATGACTAGAGAAGATGGACCAGTCATTTGGCAAAGGGGGAGAGATGAAAGCAGTGCATCCAGTGGGCTCCTGTCTTACCCTCCATATGTCCAAAGTAGGAAAGAGGGGAGGAGAAGGGAGAAGAGGAGAGCAAAGGAGGGGGGGAGAGAGAGAGAGAGTGAGAGAGAGAGAGAGAGAGAACTTACATTCTAGTAGAGGGAGGCCACACATAAAAGAGAACTCAGAGGAAAGGGGAAGTTGCAGATCCTCCTGAAGGCATGGTCAAAAAAATTGAGAAAGTCATATGGAGGCCCGGTTCCATGAAAATTAAGGTTAAAGGCTCACTATTAAGAGCCAGCAGACCAAAACATGAAAAGTAGACCCCTAGTCTCTGGTGATGTTTACATGGATAACAAGGAGAGAGCAAAGAAGGTCTCTAGTGTGATAGATAGACCTTCTATAATGAACTTTGGGAAGTAAACTAATAAGAGTTTCAAAGGATAATCAGGAATAGATATGTCACATTCTGTATCATTGGAGGGATGAAAGTTGATGAGAATACATGAGTATTTGGTTACAGATTCCTATCAGACTCCATATAATGACTCTACCAAAACTTTTCTCTTCTGTATCCCATCTCTACTCCCTCTCCCTTGACACTGAGGAGATAATGATAACTTTGCCTCTTAGTTCACAGAGAAGACTGAGGGCATCTAGCCACCCTCATTCAAGCTCTGGTGAACTTTCTCCCCTCCATTCCTCCAGATCTCTAATTTCTTTTTTTTAACCAAAGACTTGTGACTTTTTTCATTTTTTCTTTTATTTTAAATTTATGGAATAAAACAAGTATTTCCATAACATGGTACAATAAAAAGATGATTGTACATATAACTGCAAATCTACCATGCACAAATTGTTATTCCTTTCAAATATACAACAAAATTATCATGTATTCTGAACTTTTTCTCCCCGCCCCCCAACCTTGGGATGGCTACCATTATACATGAATAGGTATAAATATATGTAAAATTATCCTATACATATTTCTATTTATCATTTCTTTTTCTGGATGCAGATAGTGTCTTTCTTAGGAAGCTTATAGCCTGTTCAGTTTCTTTTTCTAAAATAGGCCTATTTAGCTAGTCTATTTCCTCTTCTGCTAATCTAGAGAATTTATATTTTTTGTAAATATCCTTCCACCTCACTTAATTTCTTTTAAGTTTATTAGCATATAATTGGGCAAAATAACTCATAATTAAATTACAAAGACATTGAGATATATTGGGGCTGAGTTGGGTGTGATGAGGTGATTCTAAAAAAGCAAAATTGGATAGAAAAAGGTTAAAAGGAATAATTTTCTCATAAACAAGGCATGAAAGGAAGAGCTAATACAGAGGAAGCAGGTGGGGGTGGAGGGCTGATAATATTGAAACCTTACTCTCATCTGGGTTGAAGAGGAAACAACATAGACATCTGAAGAGGTTTAGAAGTCTTCTGAACTTATAGAGAGGTGAAAAAACTGGGGGATAGGGGAGGGGAGGGACATTTAAAAGGATTTATAGATTACGTTTGGGAGATTGCCGTCAGTAGATAAGGAAGGAACTTTTAGAAAGGTGGATAAAATAAGGAATAAGAGAGTAAGGTGAGAAGATAAGGTAACTGGAATAGGGTAAAAAGGGAGGCTGAGAAGGAAAATAGTGAGTAAAAATAAGACGGAGGAAAATTCACAAATAGTAATTATAACTTTGAATATGAATCAAATGAACTAACCCAAAAAATAGAAATGAATAACAAAATGGGTTAAAAAACAGATACCAACAATATGTTGTTCACAAGAAACATATTTAAGGATGAGAAATACACACAGAGTTAAAATGGAGTGTTGGAGTAGAATTTATTATGCTTCAGCTGATGCATAAAAGGCAAGGGTAGCAATTATAATTTCCGACAAAGTTATGGCTAAAATAGATTTAATTAAAAGAAGTAAACAGAGTAACTACATTTTGATAAAGAGTACCATAGACATTGAAGTAATACCTATATGCACCAAAAAATACAGCATCCAATTTTTTGAAAGAATAGTTAAATGAATTACAGGAAGAGATAGATAGTGGTATTATAATAGTAGGGGACTTTAATCTTCCCCTCTCAGAACTAGATAAATCTAACTAAAAAAAAAAAGAAAGAAGCTAAGGAAGTGAATAGAATTTTAGATAAACTAGATATGATAGATATCTGGAAAGAATGAATGGAAATAGAAAGAAATACACCTTTTTCTCAGTGGTTCATACATTTATAAAGATTACAAATATATTAGTACATAAACATTTTATACTTAACAGCAGAAAAGTAGAAATGTGAAAAGTACCCTTTTCAGATCATAATGAAATAAAGATTATTTTTAATAAAAGATCAAAGAAATAGAGATTAAAAACTAATGGAAAATTAAACAACCTAATTTTTTAAATTTTTTTTTTGCTTTGGCAATCAGGGTTAAGTGACTTGCCCAAAGTCACACAGCTAGTAAGTGTCAAGTGTCTGAGATCAGATTGTAACTTAGGTCCTCTTGACTCCAAGGCTGGAGTTCTATTTACTGTGCCATCTAGCTGCCCCTAAACAACCTAATCTTAAAGAATGAGTGGGTTGAAGAACAAATCATACAAACAATTAATAATTTCATTAAAGAGAATGACACTAATGAGACAACGTACCAAAATCTATGGGATATAGCAAAAGCAGTGATTAGAGGAAAACACATCTCTAAATGATTACATCAATAAAATAGAGGAAGAGCAGACTAATGAATTGGGTATGCAATTTAAAAAACTAGAAAAAGAACAAATTAAAAATTCCTAATTAAACACCAACTTGGAAATTCTAAAAATTAAAAATGAGGTTAATAAAACTGAGAGTAAAAAAAAAAACCATTGAATTAATAAATAAAACTAGAAGTTGGTTTTATGAAAAAAAGAAATAAAAAGATAGAATGGTTAATTTGATTAAGAAAGAGGAGAAAACCTAATCACTTGCATTAAAAATGAAAAGGATGAATAAACCACCAACAATGATGAAATTTAAGCAATTATAAAGAGTTTTTTTCCAGGTTTTTCAGAGTTCTTGTTCTCTCCTCCTCTCTAATCTCAGAGGAAGACTGAGTACTCCTTGTTAATTCTAACTCCCTAAATCTGTACCCTCTGGCTCTGCAATCAGAGGACTTGGGTTCAACTTCCTCCTCTGATGTTTGCGTGACTTTGAACAAGTCATTGAACTACCCTGGACCTCAGTTTCTGCATCTATGAAATGAGAGAAGGGGTGGATTCAATCACCTCTCAGATTCTTTTCAACTCTGAGTCTATGAATCTGATTGATTGAGGATTAATGATACATGAGAGCCAAAGAATGATGGAAAATTCAGGGATAAAAAAGACCTTATAATCCACCTAGTTTCATTAGGTGTCTAGGTAGTATTGTTTTTTTTAAGGGGCTTATCATTTTATTTTATTTTTAATAGTATTTTATTTTTCCCCAGTTACTTGTTGAGAAAAAAAATTTAACTTTCGTTTTTATGAGATTTTGAGTTCCAAATTTTTCTCCCTCCGTCTCTCCCCTCCACTCTTCTGAAAATGGTATGCAGTTTGATATAGTTTATACATGTATTATTGTTGATAGAGAACTGGACACAGAGTTAGGAAAATGTGAGTTTGAATCCTCCCTTAGATACTAGCTAGCTACATGAGCCTAGCCAAGTTCATAGTCTCAGTTTTCCAATTTATAAAATGGGCATTGTCCCTTGCCTCATAGGGTTATCATGAGTCAAATACCAAATAATATATGTAAAGCTCTTTCAAACATTAAAATAAAATATAAAATGTTTGCTATTGTTACTTGCAGTTCAAGAAATCACTGAGAGCCAGAGATAAAATGAGCTACCTAAACTAGAAGCTACATTTTCTAATTCCCTTGCTGGTGCTTTTTCTCCTCTACAAAGCTGAGCTCATCCCGGGAAACTCATCAGTCTGCCTGGTGGAAAATACTGATAAAATTAATAACAATAATCCCATCATATAAATATTTCTATAGTGTTAAAAAATGTTCACATCCCTGCAGATTAACGTAAATTGTGCCAAACCAAATAAGAGAACCTAGACCCAGAGGCACTTAGCGTTTAGTTGCATGAATGATGCAATCTGAGACAGACTTCTGAACAAGAAGAAGATTCGCCAGGGGACCATTCCTCCATTAGAATGTTGATGAACTAAGAGTTTCGGATGGGTTGTGGAAAGATCTTTTTTTCCCTGCCCAACACAGTCTGTTCCAGCCTTACTTACCACTGTCCTTCAACACATTGCATACACCCACCCACATATCTTAATTCTCAGTGTGCTACTGCTTCCTTGTCTTCTCTTTTCCCTTAAAATCCAGGTCATCAATTATTTTAATTGAAAAGGCCCTTGAGATCATCTTCTTCAATCCCTTCATTTTATAAATTGAGAACTTAAAGCCTGTCTAAAGTCAAAGAGCTAGGCAGTGGCAGAGGTGAAATTCAAACCCAGGGCCCCCAGCTTCTATTCCAGTGCTCTTTCTATTGAAATATTTTGCCTAACAAAGACAAGTTCTATCTCCTTTGAACCCCATGTCACAATGATGAACCCCTCTTCTCTGAAGTTCATTTTACTATTCTTTACTTACTCACCTTATCTTCACTTTCTCATTTACATCTGATTTCTTTGCTGCTGATTGTAAACCCGTTTTTCATCCATCCAAAAGAAAAAGGAAAAGCTTTCACTTGACCCTGCTATCCTTTAAGGTTTTGTCCTAGATGTAAAATGAGTGGATTGGACGAGAAAGTCCCTTCTAGCATTAAAAATCTGTTCTTTCACCAGCTTTATGGTAACAGCACTGATTTAATGTTAGAACTAGGTGTTCTCAGGGGTTCTTCCTTTTACAGATGAGGCAACTGATGTAAAGTGACTTGCACAAGGTCACACAGCTAGTATGTTCCAGAACCAAGACTGGCAACCATGCCTCTAAACTAAAAATGCTCACTCAGTGACCTTTTTTCAGTCCTCTCCTCTTTACTTCTTTCACACTTTCGATACGCTGGATCACTCTTCCTCAATAGTGTCTCCTCCTTTGGCTTTTTATTATTTATTAATTTATTCTTTTATTTTTTATTTATGTATTTCTTATACATTTATATTATATATGTGCATGTGTATATGTATATATATACATATATATATATATATATATAATTTTTATTTATTACTTTTTCCAGAGTCTCCTCATACTTGGCCTCTGCTCCTTTCAAGTCTCTTCAGTTCATATCTACCTCTTAAGCCCTGAAGATGATATGTTTCAAGGTTCTGCTGTAGCTTCTCTTTTCTTCTCCTCTATGCCCTCTCATTTGCTCATTAGCTCTCACGGCTTTGATTAGCATCTGTATACAGATGACTTCTAAAGCTATATGTTCAGCTCTAGTCTAGCTTCAATCCTTTAAGGCCAGCTACTTATTGAACATCTGAACTTGGATGCCTCCACTGCAATCTCATGAAAAAAAAAATTGCTAGACCTGGAATCAGGAAGACCTAAGTTCAAATCTGACCTCAGATACTTATTAGCTGTGTGATTTTGGACAAGTCACTTTACCTCTCTCTGCCCCAGTTTTCTCCACAGTAAAATGGGGATAATAATAGCACCTACCTAACAAGGTTGTTGTGCAGATCAATGAGATAATATTTGTAAAGCACTTAGAACAATGTCTGGTACATAGTGGGCACTTAATAAATGTTTATTTCCTTCCTAAACTGACCCTTCACTAAAACTTCCCTATTTCTCCATTTTGTTCAAGGATACTACCATCTTCTAAGTCACCTAGGTTCAGAATATGGACTCTTCCCTCTTCCTCACCTCCTACCTTCAATCATTTTCCGAATCTTATCCACAATCCTTTTGCAAGTCTATACTATCTCTTGCAATCAGCCCCTTCTCTTCATTCACAGGGCTGCCAATTCACTCAGATTTTCATCACCCAGGATGATTATAATAACCGAGTAATTAATTTAATTACCTCCAGTCTCTCACCTCTCCTTTTCCTCTGCACAGTTTCCCAAATAATCTTCCTAAGGCATTGATCTGTTACTGACCTACTTGAAAACTCCTCTTTGCCTCCAAGATAAAATACAAGCCTAGCTCTTAAGGCTCAAGGATCAGGCTCCAATCTTCTTTTCCAGCCATATCTTATAATACTCACAATCACTTCTTCTATGTTCCATGCAAACTATCTGTTTCTCAGACTTGACATTCTATCTTCTATTTCTGTGCATTTGTAAAAACCATGTAAGCTTAGAGCACAGGCCTTCCTCACTTTCATATCTCAAATTATTTGTCTTCCTTCAAAGGTCAGTTCATGTGTCACCTACTATGAGAAACCTTTTTGCTGATCCCCATAATTGTTATTATTCCCTACCTCCTCATGAGTATAAAGAGGAATTTGGAGTAAGAGAACACAGAGCATTTACTGAGCCATGAACCTTGTATTTATTCATCAGTATATATGGTGTTTTTTTTTCTTAGCCTCTTACCCAGTAGAATATAAATTTCTTGAGGGAAGAAATACTTTCTCTTCTTTGAACTTCCTTCCTTCCTTTTTTCCTTTCTCTCTCTGTCTCTCTCTCTTTCTCTCCTTTTTGATCCATGCATACCCATCAATGTAGACTAGTGCCTTAAACGTAGGCTCTTACATGTTAAATTTAATTGAAATTAACATGTAACATGCATTGTCTTGGGCTTTTAGTTATCTGCTTATAAGTATATGTCTTATCTGCTCTAATGGACTATAATTTCCTTCAGGGCAGGGGCCAAGTCTTATGCTTCTTTATATTCCCCCTAAAAAAGATAGCACATGGCCCTACATATGGAGATTTTGCAATAAAAATCTTTTATCCGATAGATTCCAGGCTGCTAAGGAAGTGAAGAAAAAGACAGAAAAGTGAATGAATACTTGTGACAAAATGATTAGCCTCTGCTGCCATTATGCTAGTTTTGGAACTTTTTATACCAGTGTAAGAAATATTAGATTTGGGGTCAGAGAACATGAGTTCTGCTGCTTACTCCCTTTCTAGCCTTATTATACATTAAATACCTTCCAGTACTATTGGGTCCAGGCAGAGTGGCATTGTTTTTCCTTACTCACAATATACCATCCCTTGCCTCCATGCCTTTGCCATGTTCTGGTCCATGCCAGGAAGCCTCCTTAACTAATAATTCCTAGGTTTTCTCAAAGTTCAGCTCATAACCTTCCTAAATGAGGCTTTATTCTGACTTTCCCTAAAAAAATTTACGTTGTATTTATTTTGTATATAATTTGCACAAATTTATATTGTACATGTTACTGTGATAGAATGTAAACTCATTGAAAGCAGAGACTATTTGATTCTTGTCTTTATATCTCCAGTACCTAGTATAGAGTCTATTAGGAGCTAGAAGGTGCCAAGTAAGTGTTTCCTGAGTGTCTGTCTGATAGACTGATTGTGACGTTAGATTAGTCACTTAACCACCCTGGGTCTCAGTTTCCTATCTTTTGGTCAAAGGTTCCCAAACTTATTTGGCCTACTGACCCCTTTAAAAAAATTATCCAGTGCCTCCCTGGAAATCTACTTTCGGTAACCCTTTAACAGTTTTTTTTTAATATGCATCATTTCAAAAAATATATATAATGTTTTTTAAAGGACACATCTTAAACTTAGTAATTTATTGTCAATTTGTGGGGGGGGGAGTTCCTACATTGAAATTTTGGTGATGTAATATTGCATCATGTAACCATATAGTGTTGTATTGTAAACAAGGCATTATATGCACATATTCCTGCCAACGCATGCTGGACTTCCCGACAATGCACAACAAGCTCACCTGCCAACACTTGTTTGTTAAGACCTGTCAGTGGACTTGACCACTGATCTGTTATAACTTGCATTTTATGTGTTTATTTGGAAAATAATGTAATCACTATGACTTTAACTATTAGACAACAGATGAAACATGTACGAATGATTTTTCAATTTTTTTAAATTTTCTCTTCATTCCTTATGCTTCCACAAATCCCTTATTTATATTCAACATGCCCCAATTGCACCACAGGCTTCTACCACCCCACCCCCCCGGATCATTCCAGTGCCCTCCAGGGGCAGTATACCTCACTTTGTGAACCCATGGAGTAAAATCTAGTCACTAGATGATTTCTAAGGTCCCTTCCAGTTCTAAATCTATGATCTTGTATTATTTCCTGTGACTATGACAATTCAGTCCAAAAAGCATTTATAACGCACTTACTTTATGGCAAGCGCTGTATTGAACTCCTGGGATACAAGATCCCCTGCCCTTAAATAATTTACATTTTTATCAGAACTTGGAAATGAAATCTACAACACTTTTCTGAGACATACATTAAAGGCTCTTGAAACCAACAACATTCAAAAAGAAAACAAAACCAAGAATAAAGAGAGAGGGTACCTCCTATGCATCTTAATTATGTCCTTCCACCTAGGGCTGGCTCTTTGGGTAAGCAGATTAGACTTGGTGCTGTAATAGGAAGGAGTACATTAAAATCCTCCCTTAAAAACTTTTCTAAACAGATCTAGAAAATGTATCAGACCACATTCTGTTCCAGAAATCTAAGAAAAAATCATAATGAGTCATTTTTCTGTCTTAGTTTAGCATAAGGAGATAGACAGAGAGGTCTCAGGACACTGAAGACTGGCTTTCCCAGTGGTGGGTTGTACGGAACATTCTAGGTTAGGGAGAGGTTGTGCCCCAGTGCAAGATTGAGTTCCCAAATCCAGAATGGACAAACCTGACTTTGTGAAACCTGAAGTACCAAGTGCCAGCTGGCATCTCCCTAGTTTACTATTTGTTTCTGGGTCACAGATCCACAGTATACTGACGAGGGAACCTATACACAGAGGTGGCATTCCAGAGTAAGGAGTAGTCACAGACTATGCATATAACAAGGAGCAGGTTGAGAAGCAAGAAGTTGCTTTCTGACTTGGGCTACAGGAGCAAAGCAAATTCTGTTTCAGATTCTAGCCCAGACTGAAGCCTGGAGAGGAACAAATAGGACAGAATTTCTAGATCAAAGAAAAGCTGGTCATTTTATCACCATGACCCAGTAGGGCTTGCCAGTCAGCTGATAATGGCAGAGTTTGACAACAGTCTATAACCCCAAAGAGGTAAGCCCACAGTCCTATTGCTTAGATCAGCAGAGGTCAGACCAGGGAGGAGTGATCAGATTTTTCCCTAGATCACTTTGGGAGCACTGAAAATTTACATGTCCTCAGCCTCAGCTGTGACTGGAATTCTGGAATAATACAGCACTTAGGACCTCAAGGAATAAAAATCCTGATAAGCCCAGATACTCCCCTTTAGAGCCTGGCTCTAAAATGAAGTCTAAACATGGAAGTTGACTGAAAGAATGAGAAACAAAAAAGAATCCCACAATAAAAAGTGGGATGAATGCTCAATTAAGTGAATGCTCAAGGTACAAAACCAGAAGAGATTAACTCCAAAATATCTACAAGCAAAACCTCAAAGAAAAACATAGCTTGGGCACAAATTCAACTGCTGTTCATGGAAGCAATAAAGAGTTGTTTTTTTTCTTTAAGAAAAAGAACTAAAAATGTGCTCTTGTTATTTTTGTCAATGCAATAAAAGCACTGGATTAAAAAATGGAAAAGAAATGAGAGCTGTGGAAGAAAGAATTAGCTTGGCACAAGAGGTAAAAAAAATGTTGCCCAAGCAACAATACCCTGAAAATTAGAATACACCAAATAGAAGTCAATGACTTCATGAGACAATAAAAAATATTAAAACAAAATCAAAAGACTGAAGGAAAAATAGAATATGTAAGGTAGTGCATGACAAAAACAACTTATCTGCAAAACAGATAGAGCAGAAAAAATTTTTTAAAGGAAGCTTGGACCACCTGAAAGCATGGGTATACTGGAACCAGTTTGTACAGGCTCATGAGAGGCAATTATTAAATTTTCAATGTGAGCATTTACATTTCAGAAATTAACAAATGATGTGACCAGATTTGATTTATTGGAATTTTTTAATTGTCTAGACTTAAGAAAATGATGGATTAAATGTGAAAAATGCAGATTAAATTTAATAGTGTGTTGTGTGTTTTTGGAAAGCAGGGTTTTTTTTAACATTTACTAGCAAACTTCTTCCTGAAAACCATGACAAAAAACAAAAGCAAAAACATTGTATTTCAAGAATTCTTAATCAAAAACTGCCCAGATCTCATAGAATCAGGAAGGAGAAATAGAAAGAATCCACTATTTACTGCCTGAAATGTCAAAATGAAAATTGCTCAGAAATATTGTACTCCAAATCCAAAGCTTCTAAGTCAAATCAACAGGCCTTGGCAACAGATTGGATATAGAAGATGAGACATACTGAGGAATCCAGGAAGACTCCTAGGTTGTGAGCCTGAGGGACTGAGAGGGTGCTACTGTCCTTTACAGTAACAAGGAAGGTAGGAAGGGAGGAGAGTTTAGGGGGAAAGATAATGGATTCTGTTTTGGATGTATTGAGTTTAAATTGGCTGGACATCCAATTCTAGATGTCTGATAGGTAGCTGGTGATGTGAGATTGCAAGTCAGCAGAGAGATTGGGGCAGAAAAGATGGATTTGAGTATCATCAACATAAAGATTGCAATTAAATCCAGGGGAGCTGATGAGATAACCAAGTAACATAGAGAGAGAAGAGATAACTTATCTTGATGACCTTAAAATTAGAATGGAAATAGAGGGAAATGGAATCCACTAGGAGAGGAAAGGAAGAGGAAGGTTAGGAAAAATTCTCTCACGTAATTGAGGTGCTCAGGCATAAGCCTATACAAACAAGGAGCAAGAGGTGGGAGGAGATGAACCTCACTTTAAACTGAAATGGTCAAAGGAGAAAAAATATGTGTATATATATATATATAGAAATAAGTACAGTACATTTCCATCAAAAGGGAGTTAGGAGGAAAAGAGAGAGAAGAGAAAAGGGGAAATTAGAGAGGATATATTAAAGGAGGGATTTGTTCAAAGTAAAACAAACTCTAAATAAGGATGTATAAAAATATCTTTAGCTCTTTTGTGGTGGCAAAGAGTTGGACACTGAGGAGTTGAGTGTCCATCAATTGGGGAATGGCTGAACAAGCTATGACATATGAATGTGATGGAATACTATAAAAAATGATGGAGACAGTTTCAGAGAAACCAGGGAAGATTTGTATGAATTGATGCATAGAACTCTAAACTATCTCTCTAGGTTGGTGCACAATAATCACCCACTTAGGCTTGGGGAGAATCCAGGGCTAACCTAAAAAGAAGAATATCTTTATGAGTGGAGTCTGCAGAATTTTTTTTAACTTTATAGAATCAGAGGATTCAAGCTCGAGTGACATCCTTCTCTCTGTATGATCTAAATATGTCACCAACAGAATCACACTCAGGTTTAGCATTGTCTCAAGTGCCACAATATTGTCTTAAATGAAAACAAAAACAATTATAGCTTTAGGGATTATTGCTATAAACTATCATGGAGAAATAATAAGTGAGGCAAATTGAGGAATTTTTCTTTTTTGTAGATATTACTTATTAACAACATGTGCATCACTATATGCCTTCATTCTTTTTAATTTTGCAGAATCATTAACAGAATGATACATAGACAGAATTGTACAGAGGTGTCCAATCAATGGGAATCATATTAAAATATAATTGGGGGGCAGCTGGGTGGCACAGTAGATAGCGTCAAGAGGATCTGAGTTCAAATACAACTTTGCTACCACTTACTACCCTGGGCAAGTCACTTAACCCCAATTGCCTCCCCCCAATATGTATATGTGTATATTGTAATATGTATATATATGTGTGTGTGTGTGTGTGTGTGTGTGTGTGTGCATGTGTGTGTGTGTGCGCATAGGCACATATAATTGGGGAATGTTTAAAAAATAAAAAAATACAATGCAGCATAGATAGTGTTAATTTGTGTTTTTCTAACTCAATATGAGTCTTCAAGGATTCATTTCTATTTGAATTTGATATCACTGGTATCATGAATTGAGCACTGGCCTTGAAGTTAGAAAGATCTAGGCTCAAAAAGCAGTTAGCAGCTCTGTAACTCTGTGAAAGTCACTTAGCATCTCTGGGCCTTAGCTTCTTTGCAAAATGAGTACAATAAATAGCAATCTGGCTCACAAAGTTTGTCATGAGGGTCAAATTAGAATGCTATATATAAAGTGCTCTGAAAACTATAGTTTCATATTATTTATACATATATACAAGTTTGCATGCATGATCTATTGTTATAAGGTACCTCGGAGATCTAATCAAAGAATCATAGATTTAGAGTTGGAAGGGACCTTAGAGATGATTTAGTCTAATTCCTTGATCTTTTAGATGAAGAAGCTAAAACCTAAGGTAATTAAGTGACTTACCCAAGATCACACAGGTAATATGTGACAATACTTAGATTTAAACTCAAGCCCTTTAATTTAAAATCTGGAGTGCCCTTTCCTCTATATCATACTGGTTTCCCTTGACACAAATACATCTTTTTTTTCAGATAAATGGTCTTGATAAATGATAACTTGGTACAAGGCCACCGAGCTAGAGGCAAAGCCAGGATTTGGAGTCAGTGTGCTGACTCCTAGGGCTCTTTTCACTAATCTCTACTGCCAAAATTAGCTTCCAAGTGCATAAATAGTCCTCTCAGATTTTTTTTTTGTTTTTTCAAGTATGGTCATTGTATGGATGGTTTTGTTTAGTTGTGTTTTTTTTTTGTTGTTGTTCACAAGGGTGGGAAATAACTATAATATAAAGATAAAAGGCACCAATGAAACAAATAAAAAAAATAGAGGTGTGAGTATTAAGTGGTACTCACATTTTCTCCAATATACATACGACATCTGTTCATGTTTCTGAAATAAAGTGTTTTGAAATTATGTCCAAATTCACCTTAGTTATTTGTCTCCCTTCTGATTCAAGTACAAGTACATGGTAGTTACAAGTACATGGAGTAAGGCCAGGGTCCAGACACGTGCTTCTCAGAGACCTCTCAGTTGCGGATACCTCGAGTTGGTAGCTAGTGTACCGTTTGCTCTAAATTTAGTTCCTTCACATTTGGCCTCTCAAAGAAAGCCTGTTTTCTTCTTCGTTCCACCCTGTTTCTACCTCTGATTCAAGCTGAGTTCTCTGAGTGACCCTGGCCACAAATGAAGGTGTAGCCCGTCATCTCATTTCCTTTGAGTGGATTAGGAGAACTAAACTATTCCCTTCCCCCAGCACCTTTCTTTTCCCAACCCTTACTCTAAGCAGATCTGTCCTTATGTAACTGAATTTTTAACTAAACCTAGCGTATTTTATGTGCTGCCACACTTCTTGAGTTTAAGTGTGACTCCAAGCAGAATTGGCCAAGAGAATGCTGAGTGTGACATTATGTACCTGAATAAGGAACTGAATTGGTGCCAGAGCATCTGGAAGAGAGACGTGTGTGATTCCAGAGACTTTTTATGAGATGCACCTGGAACAAGAATCTGTGAAGATGGCTCTTCAGTATGTTGCTAATTTCCAACTTGCCTCCCTATGAACTGCTTGAATGGATTTTCTTGGGTGAGATTGAACCCTCTCTTCATTTGATTTGAGGTATTATCTTGCTTATGACTAAAGAACTTACCCATTTTTTTCTAGTATACACTGATCTGTAAAACTCCAATTTCTTCTTCTTGTTTTGCTCGGATAAATGCTTCCCCTTCTCCCCTTACTATTCACTACTTGTGATGACCTTTTGTATAACCACTGTTTGGTAAGGAACTAATCTAGTTGTTGTAAACTAAGGATTGTCCTTTTAAGAAAGCAGCAAGAGGTTTCCTTTTGAATCAGATTCTTATCCTTAGACTATCAGTATTTGCAAAGGAAGACAGATATAATTTGAGCCCAATATCACTCTTTGAGATAGGAGAGAAAAGGAACGAGTGTCCATCCACAATTCTTACATTTCCAATCAGTCAATAAACATTTATTTAGTGTTTACTATGTGCCAGACACAGTGTCAAGTGTCGAAGTCTTGACAGACAGCTAAGCCATGTTGAGAGGGTAAGTGACAGGCCTCAGATGTTGATGAGTTACAAGGATGTCTTCTCCAAGCATGTGAGGACTTCCCCCAATAGAATGGGTGAATGAGAACAATTTGTTCCAACAACCACGTAGGTGGCTGAAATAGATGCTATGGAGTATGTAGATCTTGGCCAAACATCAAAGATGCCAAGGTCATCCAGTGCACCTTGGGCCATCACCAATCATTTTGACTTTTGTCCTGCCACTGGACTTTGATGACTCTGAAAAAGAGAGTGAGACTGATGACTTTGCACAACTCCGCCTCATTTAAATCTGATTCATGCAGGAGTCCATACATCACCCCATGATATCATTGGTCCTCTTCGAAAATGATGGACAAATAACAATCTTCATAGAATCCAAACTTTCAACACCACTTGGATAATAAGTGCTAAAATCAGGATTTGAACTCATGCCCTTTGAGCTCCAAATCCAGCAGTTTCTACTTTACACAGAACTCTTTTTTTTTTGCTTTTTTTTTTTGTGAGGCAATCAGGGTTCAGTGACTTGCCCAGGGTCACACAGCTAGTGTCTGTGTCAAATGTCTGAGGCTGGATTTGAACTGAGGTCCTCCTGACTCCAAGGCCGGAGCTCTGTTCACTGCACAGAACTCTTGTCACAGAACTTGTCATAGAACTCAAATCAGTTATTCAATTGTCATAGAACTCAAATCAATTATTCAATCAACAGGCTATTACTCTTTTCTCTTTACTATATGCTAGGCACTGAGTATTCAAACACAATGAGTGAAATAGTCCTCATTCTCAAGGAGCTTACATTCTTTCAGGGGAGATAAATATGTGTATATGTAAATATATACAAAAAATACAAAGTAATTATGGAAAGGAGGATCCTGGCAAAACTCCTCTCTGGAGTTGATTTTTGCCTTCTATTTGAACCCTGATTGTTTTTTTTTAACCTCTTGCTTCAATTTTCCCTATTTTTTTTCATTTACTCATCACTACCTTATTCTTAACATAGCTTTAGTGAGTTAGCTCTGAAGACAGAGAGTTGCAAGCTGGCCAGAAGACCACGTTGATACTAGTAAGGCTTTACTCTAACCATCTTTCTTCTCCTCTAGCTCCTTGCTAGTAGGCAGCCTCAACTCTTCCTGGCCATTTTTGCCTGTCCCTTTCCCCAACTGGAACACCTGCCCTCCCTGTCTTCATAGACACAAATCTTATGCATTCATTAAAATCTAGCTTAAGTCCACCTGATCTCATTCGAGATAACAGCTCTAAGTCATATTCAACTCAAGGGAACTCAATACAAGAACCTTCCTGCTCTCTATACCCTCTACCCTCTAATAGCATTTATTTTTTCCACCACCCACCTTGGCAATGATACTATATTGTAGACCTAGGTTTTAGCCAGCACTTGACAGTGATCATCATGCTTTTATTGTGTACAACACGGAGACAGGTGGCCTGGAAAGTAGTCCTGGTAGGGGAATTTAGAACTGAGTGAGCTGCCAGACACAAAGAGTGGTCATCAATGGTTCAATGACAGCTTGGAAGAATTTCTCTAGTGAAGACCCCCAGGGATCTATGCTTGGTCCTGTGCGGTTTTTATATTTTCATCAATATCTTGGATAAAGACAATTATGAATTGCTATCAGCTTTCTAGATGATAACACACTGAATGACTGAGTCAGAATCCAAAAAGAGAATGTTGGGTCAAGTTTCCCTAAGATAATATTTAATAATTTAATCTAATAAACCAAATTCCCTCACTTGCATTTAAAATACCATATTCCCAAGGTCAAGATGAGTAGGTAGAACTTTGTTTGAAAAAGATTAGCAGATTTTAATGAATTGAAAATTCAATGTCTATACCTTTAGTAGTCAAAAAAGCCAGGGTAATCTTTGGCTACATCAAGGGAAGTGATAGTCCTCTGTATTAACCTCCATTCTGGTCAAAACATATCTAAAGATTTATATTCAGTTTGGGGGACCATTTTTTTGGCAAGACATTGATAAAGTAGAGTACTCAGAGGTGAGTGGATAAGATGGTGAAGGTCTTCATACTCATGCCATATAAGGAAAAGTTGAAGGAACTGAGGATGTTTAGCCTAGAGAAGACTTGGGAGACATGGCATGATAACTGTTTAATGTGAATTCAAAACCTATTTATATGGGATTCTCCTCATTGGTGGAGATTAATTACTAAATGTCCCTAATCTGTTTGGAAAGATGACATGACTGAGGTCCTAGCTACTCTACATGTTGGCTTCTTTCCAGAATCTTTCTCTTTTGTTAGAGACCTGAAGAACATGTGGAATCCATGTTCTCTCTCTCTCTGTCTCTCTGTCTCTCTCTGTCTCTCTCTGTCTCTCTCTCACACACACACACACACTTTCTCTCTCTCTCTCTCTCTCTCTCTCTCTCTCTCTCTCTCTCTCTCTTTCTCAAAACTGAAAAAAATCAGAACCTCATACAGGTACAGAAAGGACATTGAGTAAACTAATTTCTGCCAATGATGAGAATCTTATGCAAATGGACATTGAGCTGTGGGTAACAGCTTTTAAAAAATAAATTTAAGACTTTTCATGTAGAAGAAGGATTAGACTTGATCTTCCTAACCTCAAGGGGCAGAGAGGCAAAAGTTGCAGAATTGCAGATTTAAACTTGAAATAAGCAAGAACTTTTAAACAATTAGCTGTCTCAGAAGGAAGTAAACTCTCTCAGGACGCAGTGGTTTCCCCATCATGGGAGGTCTGTAAGTAAAGGCCTATTGGCAATATAATAGAAGGATCCACTGACAGGTATAGGTTAGAATGGATATCTTCAAACATCTTTTCCAACTCTGAGAATCCATAATTGTGAAAAAGATGATAGAATTATAGATTCTGATTTAGAACTGTTAGATATGATGATGCTAGCAATTGGCTACTATTTGCCAGACACTGTGGCAAGCACATAGTGCTTTAAGATTTGCAGAGTGCTTTATCTCATTGGTTCTCAGAACTGTAGTTGCTTGATTATTCTAGTATTTCAAGTCTAACCTTCTTCTTTTACAAGTGAGGAAACTAAGGCTCAGAAAGATTAAGTGACTTTCCCAGAGTCAGTCACACAGAGACTATCTGAGATGCAATGTGAACCAAAGCTTTCTTTAATCCAAGTCTGTGTCCTATGCACATCAGTTGAATTAAATTCAAATAGAAACAGA
The DNA here is from genome assembly GCF_900497805.2 of Vombatus ursinus. Taxonomy (NCBI): domain Eukaryota; kingdom Metazoa; phylum Chordata; class Mammalia; order Diprotodontia; family Vombatidae; genus Vombatus; species Vombatus ursinus. Next base: position 2,731,358 of record NW_020950062.1, on the reverse strand, counting down.
TCCCTGCAGGCCATATATTGACTTAAAAAATCATTAATTTACATTATCTGTGTTATATTATATTTTTATTTTGTTAAAAATTCCCCAATTAAATTTTAGTCTAGTCGGAGCCTTGACCTGTAGGCCAAGAATTTGACACCTCCACACTGCACTGTGCTATCCTATGTATCCAAGGTCCAAACAACAAGGAAACTAAAATAATATTTTTTCCTTTTTCCTTACAATGCCTTTTAATATGAGAAAGAGGTAAGAGTAAACAAACAGGTTGATGTCAAGTATTTATTGAAAAAAAAATTAAAAATCAAGTATTTATTGAAAAGAGCTATTATATGATGAAAAGATGTCTAGATTTGGGATTAGAAGATGTGGAATTCAGTCCTAACTGTCGCTTCTAGTGGCATTGAACTTAATCATTGAACTAAGTCATTGAACTTATCTGAGCCTCAGTTTCTTCATGTGAAAATAGGACTCTATTGTGTATTCTTCAAAAGGACTGTTCATACTGAAGATGAAGTGAGGAGAATGTCTGTTAAGGTGCTTTGTATGAATGCCAGCTGTGTATGTATATGTATATGTGTATATGGAACATACATTTTATATATTCTATATGACATATTCTAATAACATATTACGTGTGCATGTAAGGGCAGATAGGTGGAGCAGTGGATAGAGTGCTGGGCCTGGAATCAGAAAGACTCATCCAACCTGACCTCATACACATATTAAGTTGTGTGACCCTCGGTAAGTCACTTAACCCTGTTTGCCTCAGTTTCCTGTTCTATAAAATGAGCTATAGAGAAGGAAATGGTAAACCACTACAGCATCTTTGCCAAGGAAATCTTGAATGGGGTCAAAAAGAGTCAGATGTGACTGAAAAACAACTGACTAAACATGTCTACTTGCACACATATACATATATGTACATATGAGGTATATGCATATGTTGTACTATGTATGTATATGTATAGATACATGAGTTTATAAATATGTGCATATAGTATATGGGGTTAAATACTACATTTACTAATAACAATATACATAGTTAACTATCTCAGAACAACTTTAGAACACAAACCATATTTTTGCCTTTCTTTTTATCCCTAGTATGAATACAGAAACTGATATATACTAAGCACTTAAAAATGCTTTTTGATTCACCCAAACAACAGGTCTGCAGCAACTAACATTGCTATAATGCTCTAAGGTTTACAAAAGGCAATAAACCTGAGCAGTATGTAACACAAGTATTATTATGATCCACCTTTTACATATGAGGGAACAGACTCAGAGAAGTAAAGTGTCTTACCCATGCTTACCCAGCTAGTCAGTTTCAGAGCCAGGAATTCGAATCCATGATGCCTGATTCTGCATCCAAGGGTTTTTAGGCTTTTACCACACAGATCTTGAAGGGAGTTTTGAAATAATCAAAGAAAGGTTCAGTTATGCTCAGCTGTTTTTCATGTTAGTTATATTTTGATTGTATTATCGTTCTCTGTAAATCAAGAAGCTCTTCATAGAACATACAGACTCATAGACTATCAGACCTTGACAGGCCCATAGAGATCATCGGATTCAAACCCCTCACTTTACCATCGAGAATACTGGCCCAGGAAGAACAGAGAGTAACATGTTCAAGATCACACGTGTACTGAGCACCTGAGCCAGGTCTTGAACCTGGGTCTTTTGACTCGAAGCCCGCTGCTTTCTCTTCTTCATTGAGTTACAATAATCAATTAGAGTATCCTGATCATGAACATAAGCAGATGTTTGTGGATCTACGGAATATATTCAAAAAACTCCATAACATATTAATATGACTTAGATAAATATACATTCTTAGGTCTAGATATTTAAAAAAGTTCCGAGTTTTTCCCCAATATAGAATTATATCATTCCGTTTACATATTTGAACTCAAAAGCATAAGATGCTTTAGGCAGAGCTATGGACAATTAGCACATTGTACTAGATTCACAGATAAGTATACCATAGAGTAGAAGTCAACAGCTGAAACTAATAAAACCAAGCTTGCCCTTTGGGTATAGAGTCAGATGAATTGGCAACATGGATACACATATTTAACGGAGAAGCAAACTTCCTCTAATCCTTCAGGCCAAAATGTCTCTCCTGTTCAACATTGTTGGGGGGGGGAATATATAAGAAATAGTTATCACTCAATCGATTAGTAAGTGCGTACTATGTGCCAGGCATATAGTACCTTGAGACTTGGAAAGTTCTTTGTCTCATTTGATTTTCATTTATAGTTCCTTGACTATGCCAGTTTTTCAAGAAGAGACTGGGATTTTGTAGGTGGAAATCAGGATTGGGTTGGGCTATATGGGTTCTAAAGTCCCTTCTGTTTCCCCACATCTATGATACTCTGATTCGATAGCAATAGTATAAAGCAACAGTCCTAGAGATGTTACAAGCAACTGTATGGTTAATAATGAATATTACATTGATAATTATTATAGCACACTTTTATACAATACTTTACATTTTACTATTGTGTTGATAATAATCTTGTGAGTAGGTAGAACATACATAAAATATTCCCATCTCACAGATGAGGAAACTACTGCTCAGAAATATTTTGAGTTTGATGATTATAATTATGGTCATTAATAGCTGACATTTCTATAATGAATTACATTTATAAGACATCTCATGTACATTATCTCATTTGAACCTCACAAGTCTCTGAGATAGGTTTTACTATTATTATTATCACCATTATGAAGATGAGAAAATGAGGCTCAGAGAGGTTGACTTACCCATGGTCACATAGTTCATTAGTGTCAAAGGTACGATTAAGTGACTTACACAAGGTCACACAGGTAGTAAGTGACTGAGCCAGGGCTCATAGGCTCACACATTTAGAGGCGGAAGGGCCTTTATAGTCCATATTATCTAATCCTCCCATTTTCCAGATGAGGAAACCGAGTCTAACCCTATCAAGCGACTTGAGTAAGGTCATATAGCTGGTAGAACAGATTGGCATTAAGGTCCTCTGTGTCCAAACAGTGATGTTTCACCTACTGACTCCAAAACTAAGGCAAAATGGGTCAGAAAATGCATTCTTTAAGTTCACAAGCAGGAGAAATGTTACAACATGGGACATTTAGTTTATAAAAATGAAATTTAATTACAAATTTGCTTTGATAATCTTATTCTGTCCATAAAACCAAGGTGAGAAAGACTGATTTAAACCAAGAAGGCTTACTGGATTTGCTTGAGATAAAGACCAGAGTAGTGACGCGTTTGCATATATTAAACTTTTGACATGCAGGCTCCTTGGATTTTCCAGAACAAACAATGGTCGTTAGCCCTGGAACCCCCTTTCCCCAGTCTCACTAACTTATACACGAGGACTTTCTTCCCTGAATTATGGTACATGGGCCATATGCTTTAGAGCAGTTTGTGTTGCTAAGCCCACTGTGAAATCAGCTTCTCTTTCAGACAACCACTTGTTAGGTTTTTGTCTTCCTAATTGACTGATTGTGTGGAGTGCAAGAGATAGGACCACAAGCAGCTCTCATAATGTCAGACTAGGAACTAAGATAATATTTGCTTTTTTATGCATTTTTGCACCAGCTACAACTGAAATTTAAATAAGAGATTCATCTTTTGTGCTATGGCACAAATAAAAAAAGAGTAAAAATCTTGAGTCAGGATAAAAAAACAGTTGGAAACAGACTATTTTATGTTTGTTTTAAATTTTTCTCTTTGCTTGGAGTACAAGTTTTAGCCAAATTTTCCTAGGTTACAAGTGTTTTTTTTTTAATTTTATTTGTAATCAAACCCAGCACCCCAAAGGTTGCATGGCAGCCACTTTGGTGGTATCCTCCAAGCCATCATCTTGGGAGGCCCAAACTAATATCATGATAGCAAGTTATTGGAGTATCAAAGGTCAGGTCTAATTTGTAAAATGCAGAGTATGTTTCCAGCTGCCCTGCCTTTTGTAGGGTGAATAGTGGGAGATCTTAGATTGAATTTCCTAGCAGACAACACTTTATGCTGAGCCACCACACATCTTGACTTACTGGGAATTGTTTGTTGTGTGTGTCAGTTTATGTTTTTGTTTCATTGGGTTTTTTTTCTTTTTTGGCGGCTATTTGTTTTGATTCTGTTTTGTTTCGTTTTTACCAAAAATGCCAGTAGATAAAGTGACTGTAGAATCATTGAAAAGATGATTTAGGGTACAGAATGAGACAGATAGATATAAAAATTCTCTCTCTCTCTCTCCAACCATTGAGGGAATTTATTTACCTTGACTAGGTAATAGTTGTTCAAATTTTTTTTTCTTAGTGGAGTTGGGTTAAGAAGGAGAGAAAATATATTTCTGTTCATCCAAAAAAATGAGAGAAGTGAGGGTTGTGATACAGATATGAAATACTGCATATACTTTCAGATGAGGTCATTATGTGTAGTATTAGTCTTACTTAACTGTTTTATTTTGTTACAAGGGACAAGTCATGAATTGAAAGTGATCTGCAAAAGTATTATATAGATGAAACACATCAATAAAACTTTTTTAAAAATATAAAAGAATCATTAGAAAGACTCAAGGCTCTAACCTAAGCCATTCTGCTCTCTCTCTCTCAAGATATGGTACAAAGTTAGTACTCAGTAATACTTCATACAAAAAAAAAAGCAGTTCATTGATTGATTTTTAAATGCCTCTCAGAAAGAAGATTCTAGGGCCCCTTTTTATTTTGATTCTTTTAAAATTCAATGATTTGATCAGAATGGGCACTTCTTGACCGATTCAGGTCATAACTCCATTGGGCCATGTTAGATGCATATGTTTTCCAGTTGATATGGCCAAAAACTAAATTTGCTTGCAGCCAAACTGGGCTGTTTAATGGACAAGCTATACAGACCATCACTTAGCCCAGGCTTGAGGCCTTTCCAGTGAGCTAAGATTTGCCTTAGCTTGCAGTTGAGCCACCCAGTTTTCCAGAAATCAGAGTTACTTCTCTAAGGCACCAGACAAGAACTGTAATGGAGGTTTTCTGATACATTTGATATGGTGGTTGTAAGCTGATGGCATTTTTTTCTGAGGTTAGACAACAGAGTCATAGTGATAGTATGCTATTTCGCGGGATTCATTTTCCATAGGTAAAGATCTCAACACTGCCATGCCTTCTAACCATGATTTCACAGAAATACTCCACTGACAATTTACTCTTTGAAGTGGAAGGATTCAACCAATTAGTAAGCATTCATCGAGTGGTAGGCCCTATACTAATTGTTGGGGGCAGGGGGCAGGGTGGGGAGAGAAAAGTGAAATGATAACTGCTTTGAAGAAGCTTACATTCTAATGAGGGAAGAAAACACATGCATATATAAGTATATACATAGCATAAACAAAATGAAAACTCTACAAGATAGTTTGAAGAGAAAAAGCCTTGGAAGTGGAAAGGGGAGGGTATCAGCACAGTCTAAACGTTGAAGTCAGTGCTCCAACTGAATCTGGAAGGAAAGCAGGTGTTCTGGGAGGTAGAGATGAAGGAGTGCCACTCAAGGCATGGGGGATAGCCATATCAAAGGCATGGAGATGGTAGGTGTAGCATCATATGTATATAACAGCAAGCAGACCATTATGGCTAGAAACACAGAGTGCAAGGAGAGGACATTAGTCCACTAAACATTACTTTAAGTAAACTAGAGAGGAAGGCAGATGCCAGGTTGTGAAGGAATTGCAAACAGGGGTTTGGGGAGGGTGAAATGATCAGACTTCTGCTTTTAGGAAAATCACTTTGGACATCATATGGAAGATGGAATAGAGAGGGAAATCTTGAGGCCACACATCATGTATCTCTAGGGTGCCAATATTTCAGAGCATTATTGGGGCATTTAGAGCTGACCATTACTATTATCTATCTGGTATCCTTTATTCTCACAATGTGAGCAGCCCATTGTCTTTTTCTGTATGGCATATGTTACTCTAACATTTCCTCAATGGTATATGTTACTCCAACTCTTGCATTGGATACATGTTGAAAAAAAAGTATATGCATGTGAATGGGTTCACATGCATGGGTGCATGCATACTCTTATATACATACATACGTCCATGAGTACACATGGTTTTGTACATATATACATGTGTGCATATGTGATATGTATGTTCATACATGTGTTGTATATATTAATATGTACATATAAATGCGCATGCATATTTTCATGTTACTATATACATATGCATTATATATTATACGTTGTGTAAAGACCTCTGTTCTACTCCTGGCATTTCTCCCAGAGTTGTCAGGCAGCAAACACCATATCAACCTTCCATTGGCCCTTTCTGAAGCCACACTGGCTCTCAGGTAGATTGCCAGAGCTAGTTCAGCTTTTGGGAGAGAAGAGGTATTAGAAGAGGTATTAAACTGAAGGTCTACAGAGCCATTGTGCTCACCTCATTGTTGTACACCTGTGAAACCTGGACAGTCTACCAGCGCCATGCCAGGAAACTGAATCACTTCCATTTGAATGGTCTTAGGAAGATTCTGAAAATTACTTGACAAGATAAAGGACCAAACACTGAGGTTCTTTTTGAGCTAAAGCATTTAAACTGCTTCAGAGAGCACAACTCTGATGGCCTAGCCACCTTGCTCAAAAGCAAAATGTACACTTGCTTAAAAGACCATTTTATGGAAAACTCACACAGGGCAAGCATTCACATGGTGGTCAGAAGAAGCAATATAGGGACACACTCAAGGTCTCTCTTAAGAACTTTGGAGTTGATTGTGTGACATGGCAGACACTGGCCCTGGACCACTCAGCATGGCATGCCCACATCAGAGAAGGAGCTGTTCTCTATAAGCAAAACAGAATTGAATCAGCTCAAAGGAAATGTAGGATGGGCAAATTTAGAGAATCCACCCCAAATGTTCACATGGACTATTTGTGCCTGACTTGTGGTAGAGTATTCCGAGCTCATATTGGTCTGATCAGCCACACTCAGACACACTGAAACTTGACTCTAGCATAGTGATGTCATTTTGGTCCTCTTTGAAAAAGAAGGACGACAACTAACCAACCAACTATATTATACATGAACATTTACTGGGTACCGAATTGGTTTTCTTTGTAATCTTATGAATTTTATGCATTTAAAAACATTATTGTGAGAAAAGATACATAGGCTCTACAACACTGTCAAAGGGGTCCAGGACATAAGAAAAAAAATTAAGAACTCCCAAAATAGTTCTACTCTCTAGGATCAAGCAGGTGAAAAATAATTCTTCTATTTCAAACATATGAAAACAGAAGTCATGTCTAATCAATTCTTCTCTAAGCTAAAGTTCCTTGATTCTTTTAACAGTCTTCTAATGGAATAATCTCAAAGCTTTTTATTATCTTGGTTATTTTCCTCTGGACAGCTTCCAGAACATCGATGCCCTTTCAAAAATGTGGTACCCAGAACGGAATACCACCCTCCAGATGTGTTTTGACTGGAGCAAAGGACAGTGGGACTGTGAGCTCCCCCATCCTGCATGCTAAGGTTTGTGAATGCAGTCTCAGATTCCATTCATGTTTTAGCCACCATATTCTGGGCTTGTAGTGTACCAAAAAGAAAATAAACTCAATTTTGAACATGTTACAGACTGGAAATGTTCCTTGGTTGCCAAAGAGAAAGACTTCATGTGTTTATGTCTCCAACTATTCTAGAACATGCCGCTGTAATACAACTTATGTTGGGTTTTGAGAATTTCTCACATTTAAGAAAGAGAGGTTAATAATTTTTAACCACAGAGTGAGTCAGAGGGCGCAGGATTGATTATCTATCAAAACCAAGGCAACATGGGGCGCTCCAAGCACTGTGAAATCAGTTATAATTGAATCTAGAAGCCCTGGATTCAAATCCATTTCTGCAGGCATGTGTTGGGGTCAGCTCTTAATCAGAGCCAGAGCCACTTGTTAAATTTTCAGTGTGACCGTTTACACTACAGAAATTAGCTAAGGCTACAAATCAGGATTTGCTTTATTATTTTATTGATTTCTAGGCTTAAGAAAATGATGGAGCACATATTAGTAACCCAGATTAAACTTAAAAATGTGCCCTGCATTTTTAGCGAGCTAGCTGTTAAACAATTACCAGCACACCCCTACATTTCTTCCACTTATTTTCAGTCTGACCTTGTCACTTAATTTTTCTCAATCTCAATTTTCTCATCTGTTAAGTGAGGAAAATAATTTATGTGGTTATTCTCTAACCAGAAATGTTGCATGGTTAAAATTCTATCTACGTTCAAAGAAAGAACTGATAAATAGAAGTATGTAAAGAATGATTTTACATACATAAATATATTTGGTAGACATCTCTAGGATAGAAGGGGGAGGGAAAAAAGGAATACATCATAACTTTATTATATATTTGAAAGGAACAGCAAGTTGTACATAACATATGCAGTTTCATGTGAAATCATCTTTTTTCATTATATTATGTTATGGAAATGTTTTTTTATTCCATAAATTGAAAATAAATAAATATTTTTTAAATGCTCCTTCAGTTCTCTACTAGGTATTTGAACTTGGGCAGGTAATATCCATAACATGTACCTTAGAAGATTTTTGTGAGGATTGAATGAAATAATATATTAAAGTGCTTTGGAAATCTTAAAGCACTATATAAGTGGAGTTTGTTGTTGTTTATGAATTATCTACCCTTCTAATTATAAAGTGCTATATCATACTATCTAGACAGGCTATCATAATAAATGACATATTTGATCAGAGTCCAGTGGTGCTCTCCTTACTCCCTACCACATAGATCTGTTTTCTATTTCTTCCTTTTTTCCCCTAAGACATCATCATTCCTCATCTACCCCTCCCATTTCTGTCCTTCATCTTCCTTCCATTTCCGTCCTTCATCTTCCTTCCATTTCCATGGATTTTCAAATAGTCAATGTTTATATAATGCTTTCAGATTAAAAAAATACTTTTACATAGGTAGCACCCCATCTCAGCTTAATTTCCCAGCTCCCAGAAGCAATGGCAAGGTGGATTCACAGAAAGCAGCTCAATATTGTTGTCCTCCTCATGGTTCTAGCAGTCACCTTGAGGAACTGGGATTTTTATTAGTGTCACTCACGAGCCTCTATGCTTCCATTTGGAAAAGAAATTTATTGAGAAGATATAGCGAGCATATTTTTTTACAAAAAAACATTTTCTCTCAATGTGGGACACCTTACCTTTAAGCAAACAAGGCCAATGGCAAGAAAGGACTCAAATATAAAGTACAGTGGCAAGGGCTTATGCATAGAAAATACATGTGGCCAATGGATACCTCCCAACTTTGGGCCCTTGAAGCCTCTTTCCCTGGCTTCATGAGGTTCTCCTTATATATGTGTAACTCTCTGCTCAGTCATAAATCCTAAACCTGCTACCATCTTCAGGGGACTGTCTTTTCATCTCAGCTTGGATAGATCTCCAGTCATGTTGGTAGCCCCTCTTAGGATACCTAATCATTTTTGAGATCAGGAAAAAGTAAACACAAATAAATCTGAGGCACCATGTGGTTGTGAGAAGATAGTGAAGTTGCTCTTTTCCTCCATCTAGAAGCTTATTACAGTTTTACCTCACTCACCATCTGGAAGGAAAGAAGCAAAAAAGGCCAACTGAGAGAAAGATTGCTCTTTTTTGTGTATGTACTCGGTTTCAGCTCAGTAATATGAGTCATCAGTCTTTCCCATGCCTCAGTCAACCAGAAGACATTTTTGTCATCACATAGTACCATCCCCTTAGTCATTCATAGCCAGAAGTAAGCTCACCAAGCCTCCCTACCTATTTGGATTGCAAGCAGTAAACTAATATTTATGGATGGTCTGAGGACTGAAACCAGGCAGGTAATATCAGCACCTTATCAGCACCTGTTGCAAAGACTGCCTCCTCCATTGGCCAGACTCCTGCCCTCTGCCAAACATATTACATCTCATTTAATACTCACAAACCTGTGAGCTAGTTATTTTTTATAGATGAGGAAACTTAGGTTGAGAGAGGTTAAATGATTCATCCAGAGATACTATTTTTCTTTTTACATCCTCTCCTTTCCTCTTTCCCCACCTTTCCTACCCACTTCTCAGTCTTACCTCAGGTTCTCATACAAATGATTTCTTCACTGACTCCCCTTATTGATGAGATTGGATGCTGTTTCATAAGAGTGTTATTCACTATATGTATACACTGGTCTTTTTTATGGATATATATATGTGCATATATATTCCAGATCTATAATTTCATTAATATAAGGAACACATTAGAAGCATTGGTGTAGGGAGCACCAGACAAAGGCACTCCTTCTACTAATGATGCTTAGCAAGAGTTATGTAACTTTCCATATTAGGGAGGGACCTGAAACATTGAAAAGTTAAATTATTTGGCCAGGTCATATAACTAAGGTATTACAGAACTTAACCTTGGGTCATCCTGACTCAAAGGCTAGCCCTCTATCTATTATGCTATGTTGCCTCTGATGATGATAATGATGTTGATGGTGGTGGTGGTTGTGGTGATGATGATGATGGAGGAGTAGGGGAGAGGAGACTTTATATAGTACTTTAATGTTTACAAAGCATTTTGAAAGAACCTGAGAGATTATTTGTTCCAACTCCCTAATTTTACAGATGTAAAAACTGATTCCTTGAGAGATGAAGGAACCTGAACAAGGTCAAACAGGTAATAAGGTCAAAGTTGGGATATGAACCCATGTTTGCTAAATCCAAATCCAATGTTTTGCTTAAATGATAGGAATTAATGTAGACAACCAAGTTATTTCATAGTATATTAACAACAACAGCAACAACAATAGCATTTTGAGATTTACAAAGCAAAGTGATCTCATTTGATCTTCTTAATCAAGTGTTATTCCATTTCTGTACCTTACAGGGTATGTCTTCCTTCTTTCCCCCCAAAGAAAAAACAGGCACCAGTCAAAGGGAGTCTGGGAATTCTTAGTCAGTCTAGCCTGGTTCTTTATTCTTCACATGACACTAGTATGAGGTCACAAGTCATCTTGAGATGTTTTGTGGGTTTGAAAGACTATTGGAATGTTAAAGAAATGGAAAAAGTATTAAAAGGATGTCATTTGGAAGAAAGATCAAATATATTCTGCCTGGCCTCAGAGACAAGAACTAGTAACCATGTTTGTTGGCGCAGAAGTTGCAAAAAGATAAGGTAATGTCCGTCTGAAAATGAAATGAGTGGAGTCTAGAGGGAATGTCCCTTCTCTTTGCCCTCCCCTCCAAGAGGTCTTTAAGCAAAGGCTGGATAACCATTTACAAGGTATGGACGTCCTACTAAACAAACTATCATCCTATATCCCTCTTCCCATACACTACCTAGTTTCTTGGCAGTACGTCTATTCTTTAACCCTTTAACTCCTGTCAACCTTTAATTCCTCTACCCTGTGCAATGTGGCTTCCAAAAACACCACCCTACTAAAAATGCTCTCTCCAAATTTACTAAGGATCCGTCAATCTTAATCTTTATCCTTTTTTTTCCCATGCCCTAGAAACCTTTCATCCTTGGAGGCTCATTCCAGCCCTGGAATTCACACGTGGGAAGAACCTTCTGCCCCTTCCGCCTCCCCCTCTGGTTGAAAGGTTCCTTTCAGAACCTCTATTTAAGCAGGACAGACACATCAGCCATGTCTTATTCCTTTCTAGTCAGCACCCCTGATTTTCTCTCCCATGCCCCCATGCTGGATACCTTTGTCTTCTACCTCCACCCCTTGAGCTTCCTTTTATGTGATGTCTTCCCCCATTAGTATGTAAGCTCCTTGAAGGCAGGGACTGTCTTTCAGATTCTATGTGTATTCCCAGTGTTTCATGTCTGGAACATAGTAAGTGTATAATAAATTTTTGTGGATTGACTGATATTTGACAGTGAATATCTGTCCCATATACTAATCTATCTCAGAGTTTGGATGGACAAAAGATGTGACATAGAGAAGGAAAGGAAGAGGGGCTACTGAAAATTTAGAGCTAAGCAATGAGGCTTCTTCTGTAGAGGAGAAAGCTAGAAGAAACAGCTTCTTGTTCTTTAAGGAATAATGATAATGGGTCTGCAGATGCTATCAGATAAGAAGCTATCCAGTAATGAATAGAAAAAGAAGAAATAGTGTAAATAGTTGATTACTCTCTACTAAGATGTCTTAATATGGCTTTTTGTCAAACTGATATAAATAATAGTGAGATCTTTCCTCTTCCTAGTATATCTATCAGAAACATGATAGTGACCCATTTAAATCTTATTATACCAGATTGCAGAATCATAGATTTGGAGATCGAAGGGACCCTGAAAGTCATCTATTCAATCCCTTTACATTACCAAAAAAGAAACTGAGGCACAAAGCAGGCAAGTAACATGACCAAGGACACATGGGTTGTTTGTGACAAAGTGGAATAATAATTATTAAGACTAGTAGTAATGGAAATAATAATAATAGCATTTATGCAGAACTTTAAGGTTTGCAAAGTGCTTTATATATGTTATCTTACTTGACATTCACGATATTTGTGAGGTTGGTGCTATTATATCTTACAGATGAGAAAACCAAGGCTGAGGAAGAGTAAATGACTTGCTCCTGTGTCACTCAGCTAATGAATGTCTAAGTCAGGGTTTGAACTGAACTCTTTCTGAGTCCAATTCCCACACTTCACTGCCTAAGTGGGATTTGAACAGTTGGCCTCTGATTTGAAATCCAACGTCCCTTGCACTGTAATTTACTTCTTGCTGATTCTTGCAAGGATCAATGATACCACCCAGTAGGAACCTAAAAAAAACTATTGCTGAAATTTATGAAATCTTGGACAAACAAAACTAAACAAAAAAAAAAACGTGAGTAGGAAACATTTTGCTTAAGAAAAAGATTTGAACTTCTCAGTCATTTCTTATAATTTAGGAATCAATTAGGAATCATTTTGGCCTTTGGGCAGCTACGGAAGTCACCCACCATGGCCTAGGAAATATACGTATTTGCTTGAAATCATGTTAAGATATGGATTGGACTAGTTGGCATCTGACATTCTCTTGCAGGTGTGATGCGCTAGGGTTCCTTTTTTTAAGTTTATGGATTTCATAGTAGTATAGACTTACGATAATTAAAATCGTATAGATCGGTAAAAAATTGTCACGGACAAGTGGTTGAGAAACTTTGACTTAGCTGGTCTCAGATGTTCCCTCCAGCTCTATATATCTATGTAATAACCTATGGCTCACTCTCTCCCACAATGGGCATTGGTTCTGGATTCAACATGGAATCCAAATTCATTCTGGGGATGGGGAGTGGGTCAGGGGAGGGCATGAGTCTGACTTCAAACAGAATGAGACTTTTTATTTTTTTTTTAAATCACACTCTCTGGTTCAATTATGCCTCCACCCCTAAAGAAATCTCTTTGTTTAGAGATTTTTCCCCCACCCCAAGGGAAATCTCTTAAATAAAACTTCTATTTGGCTCATGCCTAGGGTCTTCACAAAAGGAATTAATGGGGTTCCTTCTAGAAAAGTTCCCCAATATACAAAGTAAAAGATACATACATATATATATGCATATATATGTATATGTGTATGTGTGTGTATGTATGTATGTATGTATATATATATATATGTGTGTGTATGTATGTATGTATCCTGTCAAAGATAAGACAGGATTTCCTCCACCACCAAAAAAGAAGAGTCTTAAAATACAAGATTAACACATACTTAAAACATAAAATATAACCCATCATCTCTATTAGAATGTCTTTGGAGGTAAAGAATCGCTGGAGACTTGTAGGCTGGCTAAAGACATATTTCACATTCACAAAGATCCATAGTGTCTCAACAGTAACTCAAAGTCTATATCTCCTGGCCAGCCAGGCATGCACAGTTCATGCTCTTGACAGTGATTATCTTCTCTGAAAAGGTTATAGTTACAAGGAACTCCACAGGCTGGATCTCTATTTGGTTGGCTATGTCCATAGGGAAAAAAAATACATAGTAGGAGGAGCAACCAGGGGCATGAGGTAGAGTCTTAGGCTCACCTGGAGAAGAGTGAGTTCTCACTGCCACATGCTGATTGCTACTGGATCTACTACCAGAGAGTAGGAGGTAAGAGAAATCCCCCTCTCTCGTGTCGTATGTCTAAGAGAGAGTAGGGATTGTCTATGTCCTCAAAGAAGGTATGACTTGAATGAGTGGCAGTTCTTCCTGCCTCTCACTCACCATCTTTTTTTTAATTTATTTTATTTTTAATTTATGGAACAAAACAAACTTTTCCATAACATAGTACAATAAAAAAAGATGATTGCACATGAAACTGCAAATCTGTTATGTACAACTTGCTATTCCTTTTAAATACATAATGAAGTTATCATGTAATTTTTTTCTTCTCCCCTCCTTCCACCTTAGAGATGGCTACCATTAGACACAAATAGGCATATGTATGTGTATATGAAATTATCCTATACATACTTCTATTTATCAGTTTATCAGTCATCTTTGACATTCATTATGCTCCCTAACATGAGGAGCAGAGAACTAACCAGGAGCTCCTGGTTGTATATATCCTTCAGCAATGGGCCAAAGCAAATGTCACCCACTAGAAGGGACCAGAGCAAAGGCCCATCTCCATACATTATCCATAGCCCCTGTTGCATAAGCATGCATCTACGTTTCTTTTCCTAGTGCCCAGGGATGCCTGTAAGAGGCATAGCTGTTCTGCTATGCTTCATTTGTCTTGTGAAGAAATCAGCTTATGGCAAAAGGTACAGTGGTTTGGTTCTGAGTCACCTGGCAAATGAGCACAGAATGGGGAAAAGGAGTCTTCGTGATCCCTGAGTTTCCACTCTGACTTTGCCAGCTCAAGTTATAATACACCCCTAATACTTCCAGGGAGGCTAATGAGTTCCAACAAGAGGTAGTAAATCACCAAGTTTTACTCTATGTTGGGCAGATGTACCCTAGCCACATTTTGAGGGGTGAATAAAATCATGCCATGGTGCAACAGTCATAATAATGATAGCTCACCTTTATTTCACACTTCATTTAGTAACATGAGAAAAACCTAAAGAAATTGGATGAAGACCAGATGGTTTTGTTGCTGAACAATGAAATCCTGAACTTTCAAAGTAAACAGGCTGGGTCTACATAATCCAAGGCAGATTTGCAATATTCTTCCCTCCTCCCCTTCTCCCCCACATCCCATTTCCCCCAGTGATATTTCCTTCTTAGATATATAACCAATGAATTGGCAAGTTTTATAAGCCAATGTCCTTTTTAACTGTGCTTAGAAGTCCCCTCCTCAAATACAAGTGTTGAGGATAAAAATCATCCCATCCCAGGGAAGTATGGAGTTTAAAATTTAGTTAAGGGCTCTTTTAAATAATAATAGCTGCCATTTCTGAGAGACAACATTAGCGGACAAAGTTTTGGATTGAGAGGAAGGCCTGGGTTCAAATCCTGCTTCTGACGCTTACTAGCTGTGTGACCGTAAGCAAATCACTTAATGCTCTTTGAGCGTCAGACGACTCTCTGGCCACATGGTGATTAGATGTAAATATATAGGGTGTGCTCATGCTGAAATTTTAACATCATACTAGCTACACACGCTAACTTTTTCAAAACTATGCTTATTATTGATAAGTGTTCAAGAGGGCTTAAAGGAAAGCCATAATATATACTGCTAATTTATATACATATATATATACACATATAGACTCACACACACATGTGTTTATATATGTATCTATGTATAATGTGTGTATATATACATATATACATACATATACACATACCCACACCCACCGACATATATATGTACATATGTGTGTATATATATTATATGTGTATATGTATATGTGTGTATATATATATATATATATTCATATATATGTAATTTCCCCTCCCCCCCAGTGATCACTAGAATCCCTCCCAATGGAGGCAACATGTTGTAGTGGTTAGAATATTGGACCTGGAGCCATTCTGCCTAAGATACTAGCTGTATGAACGTGGTCAAGTCATTTAACTTCTCTGGGTCTCAGTTTCTTCATTTCTAAAATCATTGAACTCTGCCTCTAGGACCCCTTTTAGATCTATAACTGTGATCCTATAATCCTTTCACATTTTCCCTCTGTCCATTTGCACAGATGAAAACTCCCTATGCCCTTTCTCCCACAGAAAGTCAACTTTACTATTCACCCAGGCTCCTGAATTAGTCTTTTCTTGCTCTGTTGAACTCTGCTAATTCTCCTTACCACCTCTGCTCTCTGACCACTGCCAATGTTTGGAAGAGTGTGTGCTCAGCACCATTCCATATAGCATCTATAGCATGTTCCAGCCTTCTGGAATCTTCAGTAAGGCTACATGGTAGCCCAGGTGATAGCCGGGTTTGATAGTCTTGAGAAACTGACAGATATTTTAAGGAAAGGGAGAAGGTTTGGTGCAAATAAAAAAGTTCTAGATTTGGATTCAAATGTGGATTTTTTTTTTTTTTTGGTGAGGCAATTGGGGTTAAGTGACTTGCCCAGAGTCACACAGCTAGTAAGTGTTATGTGTGTGAGGCCAAATTTGAACTCACGTCCTCCTGACTTCAGGGCCAGTGCTCTCTCCACTGTGCCACCTAGCTGCCCCCAAATGTGGATTAAATACAAGTTCTGCCATTTAACATATGAATGCTCTTGTTCTGGTAAGAGAATTAACTTGTCAGGGCTTAAATTTTTTTTTCATAAGAAAAATGAGAGGGTTGGATTAGTTAAATGCTAAGATACCTTCCTTCCCACTCTATAGCTATAAGCCTATGACTTGCTGGGGCTCACACAACTAAAAAATGATAGATCAAAAATAGAGCCCATGTCTTCTTATCCCTATTTCACTATTTGTTTCTACTTCGTATGCATATCGTATAGCATTGCTTAATCATTTTAAATTATCTAGTACTTTTTTACCCAAATAAATTCCAGGAAAAAGGGACTGTGTGACATTCTCATCTACTGCGGTGGGAAAAAATAAAAGGGGGAATTTATGCTTTGTTGAGCTTTAATAATTACCTCATCAGGAAATGCCAATGTAAAAAAAAAAAAAAAAGAAGTTCAAGTGGTTTAGATTTGCCTTAGAAAAGCATTCTGGGCAGCTAGGTGGCTCAGTGGATAGAGTGCTGGGCCTGAAGTCAGGAATATTTATCTTCCTGAGTTCAAATCTGACCTCAGACAGACCCTGTGTGTGTCTCTGAGAAAATCACTTCATCCTATTTACCTGTTTCCTCATCTGTAAAATGAACTGGAGAAAGAAATGGCAAACCACTCTAAGATATTTGCCAAGAAAACTGCAAATAAGGTCACAAAGAATTGGACATGACTAACAGACTAAACAACAACATCAAAATTAATGAGGCAATGAGAGATAGAGAGTGGATAGAGAATTATCCTGCCAACCAGGAAGACCTGGGCTCAAGTCCTGTCTATGACAAATAATGGCTGATTGTCCCTATGCAAGTCACTTAACTTCTCATTGCTCTAGGCAATTCTCTGAGACTATAGGCTGGAGAGAAGGTGCAAACCTGCATTGGTAGAGGGAGTTCCCTCACTTGGGAGTTTCCTATGCCAATGAAATCAACAGCCCAGTTCCTTACCTTACCCTGTGCTATGCAGTTTTAACTTACAGAGGTGAAGTGAGTGGCATTATAACACAATACAGTGGAAAGAATGATGGATTTGATATCTGATGATCTGGGGACAAATCTTAGCTCTTCTACTTGCTACCTGGGTGACCTTGGGAAAATAACTCCTTCTCCAGAGAGCTCAGTTTGCGCCTCTGCAAAATTAGAGGATCAAACAAAATTATCCCTAAGTTCTGTCTTACAATGATGTGCTGGTAAATGTTTTACAACCAGCTTTCCAGAGGAAAAAAATACACATGACACACTTTTAAATTTTATCTGCATTATTAATATTTTCTCCATTACTTTCCAAAGTACAGACAATTTTTAAAAGCCCTGATTTGTAACATTTGCCAGGGTTTAAAGGCTATGCTGATAATTGAACAATTTGCTCTAGGAGAGTCAGTTCAAGCTGGTTTCAGCATACCTCTGCTTCTATCTCTAACTTTCTTTTTTTAAATCAAAGGTTGAACAAAATCATTGTTGAGGTCCTTTCCAGCTCTAAATCCCATGATCTTCCTTGTTTGGACCTTCCTTTTAGCCCCATAGCTCATTCATAGACAGATAAATGGAATGTGAATTGGACCCCTGATGATTGTGAAGTAACAGACAAAAGCCAAAGGTTGCCGTCCCAGTTCTGCTGTGATACAAATCCAAAAGCTGCCTGTATTATGACTGGAATGGAATTCTCCAAATTCATGGGATTATAGTACATATTAATATCATTCATATAGTAATGATGGTAATAATAATACTTTTGTCAAAGGTGCCAAATATCATGTATCTGCCTAACACAGTCTATTGGCTCAGGCAGCACTAAACAGGTCCTAAAAGACCTTAGAAATAACCTAGTCCAATCCTCTGAGATAGGGGGAAGCGGGGAGGGGGAAGAGGTGGGGAGAGGGGGGACGAGCCAGGATCTAAACTCAGATTCCTTAACTTTAAATCTATTGTACTGTTGGGAGGAAGGAGGAAAGGAAGGAAAGAAGGAAGGAAGGAAGGAAGGAAGGAAGGAAGGAAGGAAGGAAGGAAAGAAGGAAGGAAGGAAGGAAGGAAGGGAGGGAGGGAGGGAGGGAGGGAGGGAGGAAGGAAGGAAGGGAGGAAGGGAGGGAAGGCGAAAAGAAGGAAAAAAGAATTTAAGCACCTACTATGTTCCAGGCACTGTGTAAAGTGTTTCACAATTATTATTTCATTTGATCCTGAAAACAACCCTGGGAGGTAAATGCTATTGGCATCCTCATTTTACAATTGAGGAAACTTGGGCAAACAGAGGCTAAGTGACTTTCTCAGGGTCTACAATTAGTGTGTGTCTGAGGTCAAATTTGAACTCAGGTCTAGATTGAAGATAAAGGAGATGAGAATTTCCATGGTAATCTCTAAGTGTTTTGGATTGCAATTTTGTGGTCATTTTTAAAAGTTATGCTTTAGAAAACAGTTTTTTGGGGACCAATTCCTAGACTGAGAAGAAAATCATAGAAACATAGAATGTCAACGATCTTAGAGGCCACCTAGTACAGCCTCTTCATTTTACAGATGAGGAAACTGAGGCTCAGAAAAATGAAGTGATTTGCCTAAGATTTCATAGCTGGAAACTGGCAGTCCCTTAGACTTGACCCCAGGACTTGTATCACCCAGTAGGATGTTTTGTTTTGTTCTGTTTTCTGCCCTAAATTGTGTTCTAAATGAGAAGCTGTAGATCCAGGATGAGTCAAAGCCACCTAATCCTTTTTGTACTGGAAGACACAGAGAGCAGATACCTCAACAATTCATGGGCCAAGGATTCTGGTCCAAGAGTTTTACGATCTTTCCTAGAGTTCTGGATGCCTTCTCGCAGCAATACTTAATCAGTAGTTCCTTCAGAAAGAAATTACTGTGCTTCTCAGATTGCAATCCCTGGTGCTTGAAGGAAACTATGGCAGTGCCCGTGTTCCCTATCTGCCATGCTATACACCCCCCCACCCGGGCTCTGCGCACTTTCACTATGGTTTTGTGTCTGGTCAATGATCCCCATGTTTCAAACACGCTTAAAACAGAAAGAAATAAAACATCAAAAAATAGAAAGTACAGAAAACGGGTTCCGAATCCAAGGACAACAAAGAAGACAGTTGATCAGGACTGGATGAGTGTTTACCCTGCTGCAGCACCATTTAAGCCCTTAGCAGTGCCTCTTCCTAGTCGAATGTGCTATCCAGTGGAAAAAGGAGTGCTCATGGCCAAGGAAGGAAACCTAGAACTTTTAAAGATTCCCAATTTCTTGCATTTGACTCCTCTAGCAATTAAAAGGCACTGTGCAGCTCTTAAAGATTTCTGCACTGATTGGCCAAGGGCATGGACAGTGATGAGAAATGTGAGAAGCATTTTCCCATCAAATATGTTTCAGACCTTCCAGAAGATTGTAACTTGCTATAGGTGCTATATGAAATGGAGCTGAGCACACACTCTTCCTAACAAAGCAGTGGTCAGGTCTTTATGATCCCAGGACCATCTCCAAAGCAAAAGTTATAACATTAAAAGTTAGACTTTCCAAACTGAATTTAGACTACCATGCAAAGAAGAAATTTGTTAAACTCATTGGAAAGTGGTGCCACAAGAACACGTTTGCTTACCATCACTACTGACAGGTGCCCTTTACAGAGACAAAATTATGACTATGCCATGTATCTATTGACAATATGATACCATGAATCATGGAAAACCGAAGACTGGGAGGAAAAGAAGACTGAAGCAGACGTGGAGGAATATGTGGGGGAGGAGAGCTGCTCAGAAAAAAATATCCTGAAGACTCTTCTCCAAATTAAAGCTTCAGAAAAACTACTGGAGTCACATAGGAGTTGCTGCTTGGTTCTGAAGAAGTTGGAAATTACAAAAAAATCTGATGTTGCACTTAAAATGAGGGTGATATTGAAAATAACTATTCTCAGTATAAAGAAGCAGTAAAGAAGCAATTGAATTTGATATGACTGCAATGTTGGTGGGAGAAAAATTCTTGCTCAGTCATAATTTGTTGTCAGATATTGGATGGTCTGATCTCTGTGATGATATATACACAATTTTAAATAATATATTAAAAACCACTCTTTTGTTCTAGAGTTAGAATTACTTCACACTTTTAAAGATATAAACACTTCACTAATGTCCCATAATTTTTAATGTCCCATAATTAGCAATAATTAAAAGTGAAATTGTTATCCCTAAAAAAAAAAAAAAAAGAAAGAAAGAAAGAAAGAAAGAAAGAAAGAAATTACTGTGTTCTTCACTCAAACTACTTTCCATCTAAGCCCTGGATGTTCATGTTGATAAAATGAGCCAGGCCATGGCAAAATGGGAAAGAAAGATCAGAGCTACTGAACTGGAAGGAATCCTAGGGGTCACGTAGACGAACCTCTCAGATTTTATAGACTAAGAACCTTGGACTCATATCTGAAGTCTTTTATACAAGGTCACAAAAGTAGTAAATGGCTCTGCAGCCAAGGTTTAAACCAAGGCCTTGTGACTTCAAATTCAGTGTTCTTTCACATTACACAGCAGCAAAGTTGTGTTTTCTCCAGTAGTGTGTCGTTAAATATTTAACAACATGCTCTCTTGAAGGGAAATGTGTATACAACACTTTTTTAAATTTAATCTACACTAGTGTATTTTCTCCATCACTTTTTCAAGTCTAAGCAATCCACAAAACGATAAATTGAGCCTTGTTTATTTCCAAGGTTTAAATATTCACATTGATTTTTTTAAAAAAATTTATCTTACTATTTAATTTTCTTTTATTGATAAAATGAATATAGAAACTTAATCAATGATAAAAGTCAAAGATTAGAGTGGTACTGGAAAAATTACCTTGGATTCTATGCTTCTCCATTAATGCACTTAATACTTAAGCATATCAATGATTTTATCAACATAGATAACCCTCAGAGGTCCTACAAAATGTGCAGGAGATTTCTTCATAGCCTTTTATTTATTTATTTTTCACATTGAAGTAAGCAAGCAAGACAGTTCCAGCCCTTGTTGGAACACCTTTGTTGCTCAATACCTCAGCACCCTCAACTGCCTCTAATCTGTAATTGGAAGGCTGGGGGGCAGAGCTATAAATTCCTCCTAAAGCTTTCCTTTCTATAGGGCTCCAAACTTTCCAACTAAACTCTTCATTTTCCCTCAACTGCTCTGTTTTATTTTGACTCCATAAAATTCATGCCCCTAAAACAGTCACCCTCTGGCAGCCAACCCCTCCCTTCCACTTTTCCATTTCCTTTTTTGTGTATGGTTTTTTCCCTATTTGATTGTAAGTTCCTTGAGGACAGGGACTGTCTGTCTTTTTCTCATTTATATCCTTAACCCTTAGCACACAGTAGGTGCTTAATAAATGTTTATTGACTATTGGCTATCTACTATTCCTGGCTCTGCTTTTGGAGCCTAAGCAAAACACCTATTAATATCTTTTTAACATGAAAGTTCTTCAAATATTCAAAGAAAGTTATCACGTCCCTCTTTAAAGTTTTTCCTCCTTCTAATAAGTGTCTCAAACTCAATACATCAAAGCACAGAATTTAGTGTCTTTTCCCCTAAACCGAACCCTCCTTCAAACTTCCCTCTTTCTGTTGAGGGCACCACCATACTTCTGATCACTCAGGCTTGCAACCTCGGAGTCTTCCTCGAATTGTCATTCTCCCTCATCTCTCAGCTTCTCTATCTGGCATAAATCTCACCTTCTTTCCTCACATACAATCCCTCCCCCCCAGCTCAGACTCTCATCATCCCTCAGTGGGACCATAGTGTAAGAGCCTCCTGATTGGTCTCCTCACTTGCAATATCTCGCCTCTCCAATCCGTTCTTCATGCAGCTGTCACAAATATGCCTAAAGTGCAAGTCTTTTGTCAACTATGTCACATGGATAATATTAAGCTTTCAGTCCTAAAAAAAACCAAACATATCATTTTTATATAAATGGTTTTCCATTCAGCCCTCCCACATCTCGTACAGTTGACTTTTTGAACCCAAGTGCAAGGCTTTAAAGTTCATCCTTCTAGCCTGTTGAGATCTCTGCCATATAAATTGTTAGCTAACTCTACCAGCTTCCTATCGTCTTTGAATCCAATAAGTATGACATGGCATTCAATGTTTTCTTCTGAGACCTTGATATAGTTCCATTGACTTTGAATTTTTTTAAAACCAAATGTAGGACTTTTCTTTTATCCCTCTAGTCTGTTGAAATCTCTTTGGAACCCAATTCTGCCATGTAAATTGTTAACTGGCCCTACCAGCTTCCTGTCATTTTCAAATTAGGTAAGCATGTCATGCTTTCTAATGCATTCATCTAAGACTTTAATAGACACTTTGAATGGTCCCAATGACATCATTCCATATTTTGAGTCTAGTCACTAAGACAGTTTTGAATTCCCCTTGCTTTGCTATTTTTCAATCCTCCTTTCTCAGAAAACATGGACTAGGTAATAAGAATGACCTAGAAGCTTTAAATATAGACCAGATGACAGTCAAAACCTGGAGCTGACTAAAGTATTCCATGAAGTGCCTGATTTTAGTATTTAGGGCAGATGTGAGTTTCAGAGTAAAGATATTTGAGATTTATCAATTCAGATTTATCAGTCTGGGTTGTTTACACTTTTGAAAAGAATCCCCAAAGATTTGAACTATTATAGTTTTTGGATAAAAACTCAAAAAATTTGAGTTTAGATGACATTGCTGCTATTTGCTAGATCTCTGACATTGGCAGGCCCCTTCTTCTCTCTGGGACTCAGTCTTTCCATCTATAAAATGAGTTGATTGGACGAGACAGCCTCTAAATTCTCTTCTAATCTAAATCTATGATCCTAGAAAGACATATTATCAATTCTGTGACCTTTCACTGCTGCAGAAGTCAGGTTTGTTGAAGGATTTCCACTTTAAAAGCTTTCCTTTATTAGCCTTGAAGAAACTGCAATTTCTCACCACAAATTGCCCCACTTTCTTTAGTAAGCATCAAAGGTTCTGCTTTCTGGTGCCCAGGAAGGTGCTACCCAACTATAGAAGCTGCTTTAAACTTAGTGTCCCTTAGGTGATCCTGAAATCATCTTTGCAATGACCTGCTCTTTACCTCTTACCTCAGCAACCACAAGATAAGCCAACTTTGGTACTCAGGAAGTCTGGACCCCAGCAGGCATACTGAGGCTGACTGACACCACACGGGATGTTTCTGTTTCCCTTTTTAACTGACTAGCATTCACAAAACCTGAGCACTTTGACAAGGTTTTCAGAAGTGAAGTCCCAAACTGAGCACTTTACCACATGAAACTGTGAGTCTTATCTGTCAAACCAGAAAAACACAGAATTATCTTTATTCCATGACACCCCTACACACCTCAATTTTCTCATCAATGAATTGAGTGTTTTAGATCATATCAGGGGTTCTTAGACTTTTTTGTGTCATGGACTCCTTTGACAATATGGTGAAGCCTTTGAACCTCTTTTCAAAATGTTTTTGAATGCGTAAAATAAATACATTGTACTGCAAAGGAAACCAATTATACTGAAAGACAGCTATAATAATTTTTTAAAAGTTTTTCAACCCCAGGTTAAGAACCCATTGACCAGATAATTATCTCTAAGATCTTGTCCAACTCAAACAGCTTCTAACTGGGCACTTAGTTGTCATGCTACCATGTTGCTTCCTCAAGGCTCCCATCTTAGGGACTGTTATGTCCATCTTATGTCCCCAGAGAAAAGACAATTTTCTGTCTGGATGAACAGCTCATCTTGATCTGACAGGTCACCTTCCTTTCAGCTTTCTGAGAAAAACTGTGACATTTATATTATAAATGTCTAAGGTTAAGGTTCAGTGACAACTACTTTAACCAAATCAACAATAAGTTCAGTCTAGGTCAAGTTAGTGAAACAGACCCCTCCCCTACCCCCTTCTGAAGTAATCATTCTCTTTTCCCCAATCATTAAAAAAAAAATGACCAAAACTGTTCCCAAAGACAGACTAAACCCACAAACTGCAAATTCTGGAGACATTTCGGGATATAATTTCTTTTTGACTTACCAGAGGAGTTAGACTTAAAAGGATAGACTTTGAAGATATTCTTGGTGACAAATAGGAAAAAAATGAGCCCATTCAGAAGCCATCAAAGGTGCCCATTTCTATAGCCAAGATCCATGACCAAATGGGTGAGAAATCCTAACTAGAAGACTTCTTCCATTACCTGTAGGTGATTATTCAAGTGATAAATTATCTTAGTTGTGGAAACAAAGGCTAGGGCTGTCCTTTAAAAAAATCAAGCTGATCTATATTGTGGCGTAAAAAGCAATAGATTTGGGGTCAGGCAACCCATGTTCAAATCCCAGCATTGACACTTGCTAGCTCTCTGCCCTTCAATAAATCATGTCATCTCTCCAATTGAATCTTAATTTCCCCATACTTAAAATGTAGCTATAATCCTTCTATTAGTTTCAATATATGGTTGTTGTAAGAATAAAAAAGGATATTGGCTATGAAAGGACAATGTAAAATATAAAATGCAACATTAATATAAGGGTAGCTTCTGGAGATCCCTCAATCTGAACCCCACTCAGCTTGATCAAGGTGCATGTTACTGTTGGGATAATCATGTATTCAAACCCAGGTCCATGATCCCTTTACTACTGTTTTTTTTAAATCATATAAGATGTATAGACATAAATTAAAAGCAAAGACATTTCATGGATTGAATTACAAGTCAGTAATAGGAAGCAACATATGAACTGTTCTTAGCATCAATTCCCAAACAACTACTGTCTCTATTTCTTAGGGAGCACCTGACTCACCTTCTGGTTAACTACTATGTCTCCCCAGGGGATAGTTCATATAAAATGATAGGATAATTTGATCCAGCCTAGGGAACTGCATTTTTCCACACAAAAATCAGACTATCATAGCAATAGGTCCCACCCCTGTTTTCAAGGGTAGGCTTGAAAGCATTGATCTAGCTGATCACTGGAATACTGAATGCCATTGCCTGCCATGATTATTACCATCATGATGGAATTCTAGTTGGGATGCTAGAGATCATTAAATAGATGCTATTTATTTTTCCTTTCTTTCCCAACTGATTCTCTATATCAATATCTTGTCCTTCTTGAGATTACCCAGAATAAAGGAAGCTGAGAGTTGGAAGGGACCTTAATAGTCACTTAATCCAACCCATACATGTAAGCAAAGGAACCACAGCATGCTATGCAAGTTATCATCCAGCCTCTGCTTGGAGGCCCAAATGCCTGTGAAAACTTCCTGTAGTTAGAGGCTCCTCATGGTATGAATTCATTCAGTCTTCCAGAGAGATGGTTCCAAAGAGAATATGGAGCCCATGTCTTAGACATGCCCTCTTAGTTAAAGTAATGGGCTATTTTCATATTTTAATATTATTGACATAGTATATATTATTGTTACTCATATTATGTCTATAGAGTAAAAATTTCATTCCAACAGTACTCTTTGTTGCTAGAAATTTTACTATATGTAATGACAATAATAATAGATAACATTTATATGGTACTAATTGTGTGCTAAGTGGTTAAGTTCTTTACAATTATTGTCTTAGTTGATCCTCACAACAATGGTGGGAGGCAGGTTATATGAGGAAATTGAGATAAACAGAGGTTAAGTGACTTGCCCAGGGTCACAGAGTCAGTGTGTGTGACTAGATTTGAACTCAGGTCTTCCAGACTCCAAGCCTAGTGCTCTGTGTACTATGGCACCACCTAGCTGCCCATAGGGTACCATAAAAGCTATCTAATCCAATCCCTTCATTTTATAGATGAGGAAACTGAGGTTCAGAGAGACAGAATGACTTACCCCAGGTCATATAGTTTCTTCATCTGTAAAATGAGCCAGAAAAGGAAATGGCAAACCACTCCAGTATCTTTGCCAAGAAAATCCCAAAAAGGGTCACAAAGAGTAGGGGACAATTGAAAAATGACTAAACAACAATACAATGAAGAAAGGTATATGGGATATCAAAGTTGAGATGTCAAACACACAATTGCCAGTTATGAAGTAGAGAGAGAGAGAGAGAGAGAGAGAGAGACAGAGAGAGAGAGAGAGAGAGACAGAGATCTAACCCAGGGACCTGACACATGGACTTGAAACAAAACACAACACCACACCCTAGTCCCTCCTCTTGTTCCAGTACTATCCCTACTCCAGACTGTGGATATTTGCTTGAGCTGAAACAGACAATCTGAGCCCTGGAATCACTCCAGGCTGCAGAAGCTTGCTGGGGCTTTGACAGAAAGCACAATGGTGGCAGTAGGGGAGCAGAGAAACCGAGGAAAAAGGGGCAGGAAATGTGTCTAAGCTTGAAATAGAGTTCAACTGCACACTTTCCTCTTCCTAGAGCCTTAGAGATGACTGAGAAATCAATCCCATAGCACCAACATGGTAGCTCTCTGAACTGCTATTACTGAGTCAGATAACTGAGGGGAAAGGGGAGCAGAGCACAACAGATTTTATTGTATGGAGGCTGCTGTGTGATCCTTACTAAGTCTTGGGGAAAGAGCTCAGCCTCCAGCTGAGTCTTGGGACAGAGATCTAGGCAGGTGAGCCATGAATTGTCCAGCACTGGAAGAGGCTGAGATACTTTAAGATCCAACCCCCAGGGAAACAACCATTAGAAGGGAGGGAGTCAGAAACTAACCAATAGGGGAAAATAAGGGGAGGGGACTGAAATTACCAAAGATTTCAAAAGAAAACTCAAAGAAACATAAGCAGATAAATCAACAGGGAAAACACTGACAGCAGAAGGAAATACGGCCTCAAGATCTAGTAAACATATTCAAGTATCCATGAATAAATACTGAAGAACAAAAGAAAATGATCCTATACCTCATGAGACAGAAGACTCTGTAGCAATTGAGGAGAACATGGAACCATGTGGTTTGAAAGAGAAATGAGAATAATTAGAGCAAAATTTATGGCCAAAAATAACAGGCAGAATAGAAAAACTTGAATCTGTGATGTCAAGTCATAACAAAGAAACAAAAGAGAGAATAATAGATTAAGAATGCAAATAAACAGATGTAAAGAACTATATATAAGAAGAGAAGCAAAATAGAATAAATAGAAATAAATAGAATAAAAGAATAAATAATTCTTTTAATAGAATTAAAAAAATACTCACTTAGCAAGCAAAACATATGGATCACAAGGAATAAAATGTGTAAAGACATCCTAAGGATCATAGGTCTCCCAGAAAAACATGAGAGACAAAAAAACCTTAATGCCATAATGAAGGAAATAATAGAGGAGAACTTGCCAGCACTTCTAAACATAAAAAAATAAAATGCCAATTGAAAGAATTCACAGATCGCCTCCAGAACAAAAGGGAGAACTTGGACCTAGGGAGGAGGATTTTGAGGCAAATGAAGAAAAGGAGGAAACCAGGGGGAGGATATAGATCAGTGGTGTGTTGCATAATTAGAGACATGTTTTTTGGAAGTATGCCCTATCATGTGGCAATGTTATCTATGTTACCTGCATGAATTGGTATTGTTCTGAGAGTGAGGCACAACAGAAAAAGGGAATCTGCCGGGCAAGCTTGCAGAGCAGTGGCAGAAATAGCCTAAAAAGGAGAGTCTAGAATGGGTACCTTGAAAGTTTTGATTACATGAGGATTGTTGTTCATCCTTTGTTTTGGAGGAGGACCAGTGACATCACAGGGTGATATCTTGACTTGTGAGTGAATTGGACTCAAGTGAAGCAGAATTGCATAAAGTCATCAGTTTCACTCTCTCTTCCACATTCATCGAGGTCCAGTAGCAAAACAAAAGTCAAAATGACTAACAATGGCTTGGGACGCAGTGGATGATCTTGTCATCTTCAGTGTCTGGCCAACCTCTAAGCCCTCCACAGAACCTACTTCAGCCACCTTCTTGGCTGGTTGGAACAAATTGTTCTCATCTACCAATTCCACTGGGGCAAGTCTCCATATGCTTAGGGAAGACATCCATTAATTCACCAATGAGACTGAGGCCCATCAGTCAACGCTCAACATGATTTAGCTATCTACTGAAATGGTTTACTGGGATATGGCTACTGTCCATGCTACAGCTTCTTGGAGCCACAAGTGAGAGTTGAGTGCCAGGTAGACAACAAGGGTAGATGAACAGCTCTGGAAAGGGCTCAGGTAGCCCTCACACCAGAGGTGTTAGTCCTCCTTGAACACCTCATACAATCCATGAGGATTACAGAGAATATGCAGAGACTAGATAAGTGAAAGGATCATGAACCAGAGAATGGGGTTCTAAAGTAGAAAAAGAGAATGGTTAATGAAGAGAGTAAGAGAAACTATTTGAAGAAGGACACAAAAAATGAAATTTAAAAGAAAAACCTAATGAATAGGACTAATTGAAATAGAGGACTAAAGGGAGAATCTACTTCACTAAAATGAAAAAGAGGAGACAAAGAATGAAATAACCAGATAAAAGCAAGAAAGAAAATGGGAACAATAAGCATAATTCCAAAGGTAAAGAGGTTTTAAAAAAGGAGGGTTTTTTTTTAATTGGAGTGAGGAGAAGAGAGCTAGTGAGAATAAGACCACTTTAAAAAAGCATGAGCAAACATAACTGTACACTGCATTTACATCACAAGAGGGAAAAATATGATTTGAAAAAATACATATTGGACACAAATGTAGGAAAATATAAACCTAATTCACATAACTTTAAATGTGAATGGATTAAATAACACAATAAAAATACATTTCTTACAAAAATACATTTAAATAACAAAGATGTGCAAAATAAAACTGAAGGAATAGAAAAAATATTTTTACTGTGCAACAAATTAATCCAAAAAATCAGGAATTATCATACAATCTGACAAAACAAAAATACTCAGTAAATGTTTACTAATGTCTTATGTGCTAGGCCCTATGCTGAGCTGTAGGAATACAAAGAATGACAAAAGCATAGTTTCTGCCCTCAAGGAGCTCACATTCTAACAGGGAAGACAACATGCAAAAAAGAAAAAGCACGTATAATATCTATGCAGTGTAAATGTAAGTCAATTCCAGATGGAAAGGCACTAGGATTCAGGAATGGAAACCTACACTAGTTGTTTATGTTGGTAAAGGCACTTAATCTCTTTTATTCTATTCTCTCATCTGTTTGTAATCTGAGCCTTTAAGCCAATTTTCACAGGATTCTCCTCATTAGTGGAGATTGATTATTCAATGATCTATCCATACCTGGGTAAGAGGAGAAGTTGGTGAGAGCTTGGGAGAAAAGAGATCATGGTTTTCTGACTTCCAGGGAGAAGACACGTGGAACCAGATTCTCTTCAGATCCATGAAGAGAAAGAAAAACTCTTGGAAGAGGCTGTCACAAGGAACCAGTACCTCGATCATGTCCCTATCCTCAGCTTACCACCCAAGAGACTTCAGAGAATATATTCTTGAGTGAGATCTAGGATTCTCTCTTGGTTGAGCTGAGATTTCTCACTTCTGATGGGAGAGCTCATTTATTCTGTGTATATTCTAGTATATATTCTCATATGTATACCTCCTCAGATTTCTGGTTTGCTATTGACTTGGATAAATGAGTTCATTTGCTATGTATGATCATTGTGGAACTGACATTTGGGAAAAGAGTCAAGTCTTGGATATATAGCTTGGGACACTCCTTCCCTACTAAGGAAGAATGATAAAGAGCACAGCTCAAACCTAAAATTTATTTCACCTAGACTAACAATGTTAAGGGGGAGGTGGAAAGATAAAATTCTAGCCAGATATGTTGTCTCACTGAAAACATAACGGCCAGCCTGCCAGGAGAAGGATGAGGAAGAGATGACTCTGGTGATAACTACTCATGTTTCTCTGAAAACCACCTCTAGACCGAACCATGTGGACATACATAACCTACACAGGACAAAAAATAATTATGTTATTTGCCTCACAGTTGTAATAAAATACATAAATTGTGTAGCACTATACAAATAAGAGCTAGCACAATTATCATTAGTATTCCATAATTGATGGCTGATTCTCATATACCTCATTAGAGAGGCAGAATAATAATCCAATGGATAATGATGGACCTGGAGTCAGGAAGACCTGGGTTCAAATCCTCTCTGACAATATTTGCTATAGTGGTGGGCAAATTCATTTAGCCTCTCTAAACCTCAATTTCCTTACATGTAAAACAGGCTTTTGTCTACCTCACAGGATTGCCAGTGATGAAACTAAAATATGATATCATATAGAAGACACTAAATGTTAGTGGCTAAGGAAATGACTTTGGGCTTTTAATGACTATGCCAGTGGGAACCAAGCTCTGTCTAGACTCACCAGGCTGGAAAGATGCCAAATGTTGTCTGGCAATGGATTGTGCTTGTGATCCCTGGTCCAGATCAGGTGAGTTTAAAAAGAATCATCAGGAGAGGGCTGGATAGAATGCAACTTGGTTGGAGAAAGATTTCACTTCAGGGGTGGGGAACCTGCGGTCTAAAGACCACATGTGACCTTCTAAATCCTTATCTGTGGCCTTTTCACTGAATCCAAATTTTATGGAACAAATCCTTAAGGTTCCCCACCCCTGTGTCTAAGGAGCTGGGGGAATGCTCATGCCAATAAAATCCCCCATCTTTTTAGATAGTGAAATAGCCTCGGTAGCCTGTACATGACATCCTGCTTCACTCCACCTTTTGGCTTCCTTGGCTACCTTCATCATTCTGCTTTTTTATGCCACCTCCTGAAGGAGAGGTTTCCCAGTCCCCCATCACATCCTTTCCTCCACATGTATGAAGACCCCATTGCTTTCCTTCTAGGGAATTGCCTTCCATTTATACTTTATATATTTTCTATGTACATAATAATTTCTATGTTGTTCCCCCTATTAGGACTTCTTGAGGATAGGCACCATATGTTTGCTTTTCTTCGTAACTCCAGGACATAGCATAATGCCTGGCACAGAGCAAGCCCTTAATAAATGCTGGTTCACTGGTTAGAGTCATGAAAGATAGAAGTGTCTAACAATGGAAAAGAAAATCAGAGTAGTGTGAAAAGAAGAGAAGATGATAAAGTTGTAGTGAAATGGAAATACAGTTACCCTTTAAAAATACTCAGAACCATAGTCAACCACCCCAAAATGATATCTGTCTATAATAATTTTTCCAAGTACCTTTAAAGTAGGAGAACAGAACGGAAAAGGGAGGCAAGGGAAGAAGGAGGTGGGAATAAATTAACTAGGTTAATTATTTTTTGTTGTTATTCAGTCGTGAGCAACTCTTCATGACCCCATTTGGGGTTTTTCTTGGCAAAGGCACTGGGGTGGTTTGCCATTTCCCTCTCCAGCTCATTTTACAGATGAGGAAACTAAGGCAAACAGGGGTAAGCGATTTGCCCAGGGTCACGTAGCTAATAGGTATCTGGAACCAGATTTGAACTCAAGAAGATGAGTCTTCCTGGATCCAGGCCTGGAACTCTATCCGCTGAACCACCTAGCTACCCTAGGTTACTAGTACTTAGAGTTAATTGAAATGGGCAATTTTGACATCTTCTCAAAAGCTAGATTTCACAGAGGTGTGAATTTCTACTTTAACATGACATAAATCATCAATAACTTTTGCTGCCCTGGGCAGCTGTAAACATTTCCATAAACTCATGCTCTGAAATCAAATCCAAGGGGAAAAAGAAAATAGCAAGGATCTTATCAAAAATATTTTATTTACAAAAAGAATCAATTTTACTATACATCCTATACTGGAAATACATTGAATAATTGCTAAAATAAATACAGGCAATTAATTCAACCTTTTTATAGAATGAGAGAATTTGACATTTGAATGTTATCAAATCTTAACTTAGAACATAAATAGTTAAAAAGGTAAAATCAAGTTTTAATCTAGTTTTTTTTTGAATGGCTGTGTTGTTTTCTCACAGGTTCATTAACTGCTAAGCATTCTGTTTTTCAGACAATTGTGAACCTTGAATTAAGACAAACCAGAAGGTAGTGAGCATGTACAGCTCTCTCTACAGCAGAATTTCATGTGGGTGCCCGCATAAAAAGGAAGTGGAAAAGACGGCTAATTCATTAAAACACCCAAATGGTTTCTGCTTGACCACAGGGCTTTTTAATGTCACAATCCAAAGGGTACCTACTCGTTCTATGGGTTCCAAACATGTTTTTAACACAAGTCTACACAGCACAAAGTATAGGGAAAGATTTGTAGTGCCAGCCACCAGTCTGGATAACTGAGGCCCTAAAGTGGAGTGTGTGTGTGCGTGCGTGTGTGTGTGTGTGTGTGTGTGTGTGTGTTTGGGGGTGGAGGGAGGGTGGGTACCCAGAATATACAGTTTGGTTTTCTATATGCCCAGATTCAAGAGATAGGTACCAGTCTTCTCCTTCCCTTGTACTGTGTAGCTATGTCAATGTAAGTCAAGAGAGGGAGAGTTGAGGTAATCAGTATAATTCATAACCAAATACTTTTGGAGGGAAATCTTCTGATTTGAATTAAATAGGATATTGATCAAAAGGCTCCAAGACCACTACATTGTGCCCAAATCTTTTTGATTTTGACCACATGGGGCTGGTTTTACCCTCTGTCTACACAGGCAGAGTCAAGTGGAAGTTGAACAATTATCTATTTGGAAAATCTGTATGACATGTCAGAAAAGAGCCAAATAATTACTTTAGCTCTTCACTTTGCTTGGTCTATGTAGATATTGACTGTAGGTCCAAAGGATATTAAACTTAATCTACTGTGCATTTTCAAACCCACAAAGATACACACATTCTGAACAGTGATGTGTGCCTAGCATTTTCCTTTGAGAACCAGGGTTCCCTTTAACTCAGTTATGACAAAATTGCACTTATTTACCCCTTTGGCCTTGATTTAAAATGACATATTTTAGATGCATACAAAAATATGATTTTTTTTTCCTCCAGAAAAGTTGGACAATTTTATTAGCCTTTTTGAAATAGAATGGAAGTCCAAAGGTAAAAGACTGAAATCTAAATTGCCTTCTCGTAGAAATAACTATTCAATTTAAAAGGCAGAGAGAAACGTTTTATTCTTTCTGTTATGAACAGCATCAGCCAACAAAGCTTCACATTTTGGGCAGGTTTGTTTTTTGTCTTTTAAGTATGAATTCTTTTGAAATCTGTCTAAAAAGGAAGTACAGGTGGGTTTTGGCAGAAAAGTAGAATAAAGAATATGCAAAAATTGTGTTGGAAAAGTCATCATACAAAACAAAAACACACAATACAATAGTATAAAAATACAGCCAAGCCATTGGGCTTTCAAATTCTCCTTTGGCATTGTGTTTGGCAGACTAAAACAGAAGACCTTTTCTAAAAATTCTTTTTAAAAAAATCTATCAAAACAGTCCATAAATTAGGTTGTGAAAGTTGAAAGAACTTTTCCTTGAGATTTCCAATGCTTTTCTTGCTTGAGAACCCACATAAGCATGACTAGTGAGGTATATGAGGCAAAACACTGTCAGGCATATGCACAGTAAAGAAAAAAGTGCACAAACAAAGAATTCATCTCATTTTCATAGAAATAACAGGTTAAATCTGAGTTTATCCTTGTTTGATCTATCATTTTACTTTGGCAGAATCAAAATAAACCCATAGAAATTGAATGTTCAAGTCCCAGCAGCAGTGAAGTATTTCCCTTGGTGACATTATCCAATGCCCCCAGTTCGTTATAGTCCCTACAGAAGATGACTAAAGTGTTGCGTGTATGTGTGTGACTGCAAACTTTAAGAAAAGTAACCTCATACATCAAGCACCATGTCATATTGTTGCTCCTTCTTCCGCCTGCCACACTTGCTGATGAGAACCACGTATAGAGTCAATAGCATAACCCAATAGCATGCATAG
Source organism: Vombatus ursinus (assembly GCF_900497805.2). Classification (NCBI taxonomy): domain Eukaryota; kingdom Metazoa; phylum Chordata; class Mammalia; order Diprotodontia; family Vombatidae; genus Vombatus; species Vombatus ursinus. The sequence continues at coordinate 2,696,868 of NW_020950062.1, read as the reverse complement.
ACTAATGAACCGATGATAAGAACTGTCTGTTTAGAATCACTAAATTCCTTTTTGGACTCCCTGTAAATGGTGAAAATTACACCACCCAGAAGGATTGTAAACCAAACAGACACTGGGATGAGTCCTATAAAATTAACAACAATGGTTTTCCTTCCTGATGTGCCCCACCCTGCCTTGTTTATGGTGGCAATGGCAAAAATCTTTGCTGGGAGTAAACTTGACATATACAACACTGAATATAAGGACATGAAAACCATGACGATATTTCCTCTTAGGCAGCTGGCAAAGGAAGCCTTGATGAGGCCCACAAACTGGACAGTCAATAGAAAAAGGAGAATATTCCAAATTTTCCCCCGATAGAATAGCTGGATAACTGTGGCAATGAGGAAGAAAGGAAAGAATCCAGTGATAACTGCTTCATAGGTCATCCACAAATGATGTTTATGGAACCACATGGCATTGTACAGCCACTCCCGGAAGTATGATTTGCTCCATCGGGTCTGCTGGTTTAGCCATCTCAGGTACTCTATGGGTGTTTCTGTAAGGCACTTAGATCTGGCAGTGTATTTTGTGGCATACCCCAGGCTCAGCACTCGATTAGTCAGATGTCTGTCATCTCCAAAGCTACAGTGGTTGCCCATAAATTCTTGATTGTACCAGTCTTCTACAAATTCATGAAGCAAAGAGTTTCTGTACATTCCCAGGGGTCCACTGATGCATTGTACACAGCCAAAATAGGATTGACAAGCTCTCTCTATGTTAAAAGCCATCCAGTATCTCACACTGCTAAGGAAGGAGATCCAAGAATCGTATTTGTTTAAAATCTGCAAACAAAAACAAAGTAGAAAGATTAAGCATTGGTAAAAGGAATATATCCAAGGCCCAGTGCCCAGACCCAAATCTACTGAGTACCATTTTTTCCATCTCCAACGCTGGTCAGTTTGACAGTCCGTCACTTTCCCCCTTCCTAAGTTTCAGCGCTAAAGTCTTCTGATTTTCTTGCTTTTTTTTGAACGTCACAATAGTGCTTCTTTTGGTAAGTGATTCCTTTATCAATCTTTTTTTTTATTGATTTTTCTGAGCTCAATCTTTAGTCTCCTATTTTTTCCTCCCTCAACTTTACATACCAACTTAATATGGAAGCCTGATTTACTCCAACTCTGCCCAACTTCCAACTTATCTTAAAATGTATTACTGCCTTCTGTCTCCCACACTTTTCCCAGAGGTTGTCACTATCCAGGTAAACAACTGTGTTTCCTGAGAAAGGCAAGATTCTGAAATACCTGTCTCTACATTAAAGATAGAATAATTCTATCAGACTGCTTCAGAGGACGCTAATCCATTCCTTTCATCCCTCACTTGGACCATAGATTCTCTCCTCTGTTGACACTTGACTGCCTCCATTTTCTCTCCTGCACCATAAGCCTATGGATTCCCTTTCTTATATGCTTCCATTATTGATTGGAGTTTCCCAAAGGTCCTTCTTAGCTCTGCCACTGCTCACTTCCTGTCACTTCCCAAGCACTCCTCTTGCCCTTTGTTCTGTTTCTATAAAGAACAGTTTTCTTTCCCACCCTTCTAATTGTGATTTCCTCTTATTTTTCATCTCATGAATACTTCCTCCTCTTCTAAAACCCATCATTATTTTTTTTCCATTCTGCAAGGACTTGATCAAAATTGAGCCCCCATTATTATTTTCTCCTTTATCTCTAGTGTGACATCGGGGTGTCCCAATTGTTTTTTTGTGTACTTCTTTCTTTTTGTTTTGGAATTCTGTTTTAGCAAAGATTAGGCTTTTTTTTCTCTTAAAAGCATCATTTAGCAAGAGTACATCACCACTTACTATCATTTATCTGTCGTCATGATGTACAAACACATGCAAAATATATTTTCAGAAATGACTGATGTATTGATCTGCTTTGATTTATTATGCTTATTAGAGTGATGTGACATATTTTGTAGGGTCAGTCAGTAATATATTGTGATAGGTATGTAAATAAGGAAAAAATAAGTCCAAAAGGGGACACAAACAATATAAAATATGTAAAGCAATTTGGAAATTTTAAAGCACTGGTAACAGGTTAATTATTGGTTATTACCACCTGGTTGAATTCAATATATTTTTTTTTTAAAAACTGAATCACATACAATATTCTCTTTTGTTTTTATATGTTAAAATATCTGTTGGTTATTAAGTTTATAATAAAAAATAAAATACATACATCTATATGTATATATATACATATTTATATATCTATGTATATATAGACACAAACACAATCAACTTCTTAGCTTCCTACAATCAGCCTATATGTCACTGCATGGAATTATTTTAAGCACTGGTCTGAACTTCTGATTTCATTGGTGTGGTAATTTCTGATGTGGAAACTTCTTCCACAATCACTTTGGCAACTCTTCCGTAACTTAAGAATCTTGGCCTGTTGCCTCGGGCACTAAGAGATTAAATAACTTCTCTGGGTTCACACAAGGAGTACTTGCTAAAGGCAATCCTTGAACTCATCTCTTCTTGAATTCAAGGCTGGTCTTTCATTCACTATGCCATGCTGTCTCTCATTTTAGGAACATTAGTATACATTTAAGTCAAATTATAAGGCATTAGGAAAATTTCTCTTTAAATATGGAATCTTTAAGAATTAATCCATGAAACTCCAAGAGAATTCAATTCTAAGATGTCTAGAAAGCAGATACTGCATTATAATCTTATTTTATTCAAGTCAAATCTCAGATTATATTCACCTGCACATCGCCACCAACACCTCCAACCATAGGATCCTCTTCTAAGACCTTGACCATCTCCACAGATGAGGCTGGGTCAAGCATGGTGTCTGAATCACACACCTGCAGAGTGATGGTGAAAAAGAAGGATGAAGGACAGGAAGGAAACTGGAGAAAGCTCTAAAGCTCAGGCACATTTGCACTTTGATATTGCATGCTTTGCCCTACTGCTTCAAGGCTTCCTGCTGAGGTTTTGGACGCCACAGCACTGGCATCTCACAGATTCTCCTGTTTTCCACAAGCAAGGCAGTGAGTTTAGTGGCCTGCTGGATGGCATGGCTCAAATCTTGCACTGAGTTATGACGACGTTATCTCTGATGAAATAACTTCTGGGGACATGCCGCAAGTTCTTATGAAGGCCCAGCATGGGGAAAGTATAGAAAAAAGTGTGTGAAATATTCTAGCAGTCTTTGCTCCATTTTCTGTGGTACATAGAGATAGGGGAGAATGCTTCTTCTAAAGATGGTGACTGGTTCAAGTGCCACTCAAAAGAAAACCAGATGTTTGACAGGGCAGCAGATAATTCTGTCCTAGATAGAGAATTAACATTACTATTCAAACCTCATAATGCCCTACCTACTTCAGTACTACTCCTAGTATATACTCCCAGTATATCTCCTGATATGAAAGCAGGGATGTGTCATCATAAGAAGGCTGACATCTACACTAATGTACCTAAAAGTATCTGTTCTCACAACAGTTCTTATAGCTGTTCAGATGGCCAGGTCATTAAACAAAATGACCTCTCATCAGAAACCTGAGTGTTTCATATTTCCCAAGCATCCAAACTGATGGTTCTGCCTGGCACATGCCAAGCACTTAATAAATATTTATGAATTAAGCAATTGATTTTAACTCAAAATTCCCAGTCTCAACAATGCCTCAAATCATCCTGTGAATGGCCATAGTTAGGAATTGGCAAATTTTGTTCTAATGGAAAAAGCAAAAATGATATACCTCTGCCTTATAAACAATCTCTTCAAACGCAAGCCCTAAACCTAAACCTAAACCTAAACATATATATGTGTGTGTGTGTGTGTGTGTGTGTGTGTATGTGTGCATTTGTATATGCATGTATACATATAAATACATATATACTATATATGTATGTATTACATAATATATAATTCCCCTTCATTAATCCCCACTATAACCAAATTACATATATATATGTTTATAAAATCTGTATATGTACCATATTATGCAATATTACATATAATTTTATATTACACATATAATTTGCGTATATGTATATAGGTATGTATATACATACATGTGTGCATATATGTGTGTATGTGTATGTGTGTGTGTATATATATATATACATATATATGTATTTATGGTAGGGATGAATAAAGGGGAACAAGTTTGTAGGATTTCTTTCCCCTCTTCAGTTTTGTAGCTTATGTTTAAAGATAAATAGTTTTAAAGTAGAAGTATATCATATGTGTATATAGTTTGGATTAGAGTTACATATAAAGGTGTGTGCGTGTGTGTATATATATATATGTGTGTGTGTGTGTGTGTATAAAATTTGTGGGTGGTGAGGATATACACACATATGTATAATATATACATAATGTATATGCACATGTGTATTGTTTATACATATGCATATTTAGATGTGTATACTTGTATGTGTACATATATACACATATACATGTACATGAATATATGTAGGAGCAGCTACATATATATGTATATATATGTATGTGTAAATGTGTGTGTGTGTGGCTGCTTCTCACTTTATACACATTTTGAAAATAATTGTAAATAGCATAATTTTAAATGAATAAATGACTCATGGTAAATCCTTCTGTAAAAATGAGTTCTCATTCAACCTATTTTGGGAATAAATGCAAATGTTCAAATATCAGAACTGCTTGAAGTGTGGTATGCCTACACATTTGGATGGATGACTCTTTGATTTTCTATTTTGAAATACCCCTGTACTCTCTGATTTAAGAAGAGAAGTGAAAGCGATAGATAATATTTTAGATTAGAAAATCTAACATGTTTACTGGTAACAAATTTTCAAGGATGTCTTATACCTCAGATGGCATCCTAAACCTTCTAGTCGAAGGGTCCCAGGTGGTTTTCCCCAGGCTGGATGCCCACCCCTTCCAAGTGTTGTCAATCACTGGTCACACACTTAGCTACAAGCCGGGTAGAAGCCGAAGAGGAGGGCAGCAAAAGGCGAAGGCACAGCTCCAGAACCACCGTAAGAATCCAGCATCTGGATGCGTTAGTGACACACCCACTGATATTGACTTAAGCCAGGAAAGGTAAAATTAGGCTAAAATAAGACTAATGACAACAGGATAGAGCAATCCAAAATTAGTGTTCAAATCGCCATGCGAGCTCGGGAATGTGAACAAGTTAGAACTGTCTCTTTTAAAAAGCTAAACTTGAAGGAAATCTCTGAAGTTCTAAAATGTTTGAATAGACCCAGACTCCTCCCAGTTTCCAAAAGGAGAGTGCCAAAAGTTCTGTGAGAAAGACTGTTCTCATGACTTTTTCAGCCATGACTGAAAAATAAAACTGTCAAAAATCCCCTGGGAAAGAGCTTGCCATTAGGAGATTTGGGACTTTGGAAGAAGCTGCTATACGAGTTGCCTCAAACTCAACTCACATGTTTTTGTTCATCTCTCAGAACTAATCTTCTTATTTGTCCTACTCCTATCTAAAGCCTTTAAGCTTATTACAGAGCCAACCAAACAAATAATTACTCAGATTTATGTAGCCCTTTGAGATTGGTAGTTCTTTTGTTTTCATCCTCATTTTACAGATCAAGAAACTGAGGCTCAGAAAAACGAATTGCCTAACCAAAGGTTACATAGAAGGCAAGTTTCAGCTGAGACTTGAGACCCAGGCATCCTGTCAATTCTCATGATAACCTCCGAGAAACAGTGGCATCATATGACCTGGGTTTCTAAGGGTCTGAGACTCTTGCCCTAGATAACTCCAAACCTTCATTTATCACTACCTTTAACAGGCTATGAAGGTGTATGGCAGGGGTAGGGAACTTGTGGCTTCAATGCTGCAAATTTCCCACCCCTGATGTATGGCATGGTGTGGGCACAACACAATGGCCTATGTCAGATTGCATGCCATCTTGGGGAGGTGAGAGGGGAAGGAGGGGAAGAAAATTTAAAACTCAAAATTTTATAAAAGTGAATGTTGAAAACTAAGAATAAACAAATACTTTTAAAAATAATAAAAAATGTGATGTTATTTTTGTTTTATTCTATTTTCATTTTGTAAATTATTTCCCAATTAAAATAAAATCTGTTTTGGGCTTCAGTCAGGAATCTTGCAGGCCACATTTGACACTTGACCCAGGATATTGCTAAATCTCAGTATTGTGTTCTTATGATATTCCTTTATTATGAAATATTTTATATTCTCCCAATTGAGATAAGTTTAAAAACATGAAAGAAGAAATACAAAATGAAAGAGAAGACTACAGATCAGAACAGATGCAATCAAATTCCTGCTTCAGAATCAGATGGTGCAGCAGATAGGGTGCCGGGCAATGAGTCGGGGAGATGTGAATTCGGAACTAGCTTTAGACATTTACTAGCTATGTAACCCTTGACTGATGTCTTTCTCAATGAAATGGGGATAGTAAGAGCACCTGCCTCATAGGGTTTTGGTAAGGATCAGTGAAATAATATTTGTAAGGTGTTTACTTAACACCACACCAGGCACATAGGACACACTTAATAAATAACCATTCTCTTCTTCATTAAAGAGATAAAGCAAACACAAGCCATCACTGTCCCTGTTAATCTAATCTCTCCCTTATGGAGTAGCTACATAGTACAGTGGATAGAGTGCCAGGCCTAAAGTCAGGAAGACTCATTTTCTTGAGCTCAAATCTGGCCTCAGATACTTACTAGCTGTGTGACCCTGGGCAAGTCACTTAACCCTATTTGCCTCATTTTCCCCCTTTGTATAATGAAGAAGAAAAAGACAAAGCATAACAGTGTCTGCCAAGAAAACCCTAAGTAGGGTCACAAAGAGCTGAACATGGCTAAACAACTTTTCCTTATCCTCGATAATCCAGCTGATACTTCTCTCTTTCTCATCTCTCCAAGAGAGAATAGATTTTGAGTTGTTTTCTTAAAAATAAAAAAAGCAAGGGGCAGGTAGGTGGCGCAGTGAATAGAGTACCAGCCCTGGATTCAGAAGGACCTGAGTTCAAATCCGACCTCAGATACATAACACTTACTAGCTGTGCGACCCTGGGCAAATCACTTAACCCCCATTGCCCAACCAAAAAAAAAAAAAAAAAAAACATAAAAAAGCACATTTGAAATTCTGTTTTTAATTGATGTGGTTATCTTTTTCCACCTTTTTTTTTAGAAATTAAACTGATTATATTGAAGGGCAGTTTAAAAAAAATTCACAGACCCCAGGCTAAAAATCCCTTATTTAAATGGAAAACTCTACTGATAATAATTTGTGCTACCAAATGTGAGACCCTAACACCCAAGTCTAAAGCCTTTCTCAATATTCTGGCTTCCTTTCTTGTTTCCTACTAACTGGCTAACTGACTGGTAGCCTCCTGCTCTCACTTCAAAGGGCAGGCTCTAAGGAAATCTCAATTACCCTGATTGACTTCACTGAGGAAACAGGATGGGAATAAATCAATACAACCTTCCACTGTTGCCCCACAGCCAGGTCTCATACTGGTGATGTCCTAGCACTGCATATTTCAACTTTGACCTTACATCTTAACCCTGGCCAAGGGGGATCACTTAGCTCTAGGCTAGACAAGGAAATTAATTCTTGATCACAGTCACTACAAGTTGTACAGACCCTGCAACAACAACAGTATTTATATAGCATTTAATATGTGCCAGGCACTATGCTAAGCACTTTATATTTATAATCTCATTTGAACCTCACAACAACCCTAGGAGGTAGGTGCTATTATTATCCCCATTTTACAGATAACGACACTGAGACAGTTAATGACTTGCCCAGGGTAACAGTCTAAGGACAAATTTGAACTGACTCTGGTGCTCTATCCACTGAGACCAAAAAATTGGTCCAACGGACTTTGGAAGAATTTTTCCAGAAGGTGCTATTTTTAAGGATGGGGTAAAGATTTATGTTACCATTTGGTGGTTCTCTCTCCAAGGTTTTCCTCTCCAGTCCTGTTGGATTCAGTTGCCTTAACTATGGTCAAACCAACCCATGACGCTTTTTTGACAGATAATCCTGAAGTTTTCATCTGGTCTTCTTTGCTGCTCTTCTTTCAGGAATTAGGAATATAGAATTATATAAATTGAAGAAAGTGTTTTAAAAGATACTTTCTCAGTTTGTCAACCCAAAAATAAATAGAAATCGTATATGACTTTGCCACTTATCTACATTCCTTCCCTCTCACCAGAACTTAAAAGTGGTAACAGTGGAAAAGTGTTAACTCTGTAGTAAGAAGACTATAAAATGAAGGGTTTGGACCAGATAACTCTGAACCTTTCCACATCTAAATCTGTCATCCTAAATTTATGAATCCCTCCCACCACAGTTATGATACACAAAAGAACAGAGCTCTATAATGAAACCACTGGAAAAGTAGAATATCAATACAGGATGTGCTGGAAGCAACCTGAAACTATTCAAAAGAGCTGATTGTTAAATTTTCCATGTAAGCATTTACACCTCGGTATTTAGCAAATACTACAATGGGGGCAGCTAGGTGGTGCAGTGGATAGAGCACTGGCCCTGGATTCAGGAGGACCTGAGTTCAAATCTGGCCTCAGACATATAACACTTACTAGCTGTGTGACCCTGGGCAAGTCACTAAATCCCCCATTGCCAAAAAAAAAAAATACTCCAAATCAGGGCTTGATTTATTGCTTAATGATGGCCTAGGCTTAAGAAAGGGATGGGAAAAAAGTTAATAATGTAAATTAAACTTAAAAATGTGTCCTGTATACATTTTTTTTCTGAGAGCTGGTTGGTAAATATTTACCTATACACCCCCAAAACTCAATTTAATCACTTTCAAGACATAATTATTTTTATGGCGTCTCCAAATTGGGAACAGCAAATAAAAGGTGAAAGGCTTTCTGATCACTGGGGATCAGTTGGGAGTTGAAGAGACAATACTCACAAAAAGCATCACGTGGTAGTTACGGAAGCATAAGTAAAAAAAAAAAGAAAGAAATTTGCTTCTTATTTTTTCCTTCATTTAAATCCCAATTAGCAGAGCTTTAGTAGACAGGAAATGAATACTTGCTGAACGGTTGATGATACAATCAATCAGCAAATATTTATTAGGTACTTACTATATGCTAAGCACTATGCTAAGCTCCACATATACAAATGAAAAAATAGCCTGTGTTTTCACAGAAGGAAATTATATTTTAATGGGGGAGACAATTTATTTAAAATAAGAATATGCAAGTTGAATACAAAAGTGATGAAAGGCACCTGGTGGTTCAGCTGAGCCTGTAGTTAGAAAGCCCTGAGTTCAAATCCAGCCTTATATACTTACTAGCTGTGTGACCCTGGACAAATCATTTAACCTCTGTCAGTCTCAGTTTCCTCAACTGTAAAATAGGGATAACAACAGCACTTAGTTTGCAGGGCTATGATGGGGATCAAATGAAATAATATTTGTAAAACATTTTGCAAACCTTAAAGTATCATATAAACGCTAGCTATTATGATTAGAGCTGGTGACATTAGCAGCAGAGAAGACTAAGAGCTGAATCCTGAAGGAAGCCACCGGGCAGTCTAAGAATCAGCAATTGAAAGGAAGAACATTCCAGGCATGTGGAAGAGACAGTACAAAAAGCCATTAGAGATGAATCAATATGACTGATTATCTGTAAAGAGGTAGTAGCATGAAGAATCTTCAGGTTGATTTTTTTTTGTTTGTTTTTCATACCACTGAGCCCTGGAATATTAGAGCTGAAAGAGCTCTGGAAGCCATTTTGCACAGCCTCCTCATTTTATAGATGAGGAAAACAAGGCCCAGAACCTGAAGTGACTGACGTCTTGCCTAGAGTTGGAGTCAGGACCAGTGCCTCAGTCACTGGGTCCTTACCCAGGGCTCTTAACACTATTTTAAAAAAAGGATCCTGAGAAATGGATATTATTCATCATGAAGCCTTTCAAGTTTATCTAGTCTGACCCTCTCCCAAAATATGAATGTTGTCCAGAAGTCTCTGTATTTTAACTGTTTCCCCATGATTTTGCTTATCTTTAAACTTTCTAAAGGTGTGAATTACTACAAAGGGCAGGGAGGGGAAAAACAAACAAGGAAACAGGTTTTTAAGACAGAGAATATTATAAGGGATATCCCCCAAACTGGGACTAATTAAAGCACCATGAATATTTTGAGGTTTGTGGTCTGATTTTCTTCCAAGAATTCTGGAATGGATAGATTGCAAAAACCCCCAAATGACTCCTTCATACTTAACCTACTCTCATTAGACCTCCCCTGCCTGTGAATACCTAAAGCATACACTAGAGGCAGTGGGGTAGTGATTTAGAGTGTTTCTCTATGAGAAGGAAAATAGAGAATTGGACAGAGAAAGCTGTTCTCAGAGCTGGGAAGACAAGACTAGGCCAAACACTTGTTGACTGATTGTTTCAATCAACTATTCAACAAACATTCATTTAGTGCCTCTAGGTGTACAACCCTGCAATGAAGTTCCATTTCTGACTCATACTAACTGTAAGGTCCTGTCACTTAACTTCTCACCCAAGGCAACTTTCTCTAAGACTCTAAGTTCAGAGAAGGTCCAACCTGCATTGGTAGAGGGAGTTTCCTTGCTTGAAAATTCTCTATAACCCATAAAATCCTAAGTCCAGTCCCTATTCCTCACCCTGACAGATTTGACAGTTAATAGTATAACATAAAATTTTAATGTGACACTTTAAGCATCATAAGGAACATTTCAGGGTTATCTAGTCTAACACCTTGCCTTAAGCTATCTTAGACAAGTGAGAATCAGTCCTGTTGGAAAACACCTCTAAGGCAAAGTTTATGGGAAGGAACTTAACTACCATTCCCCACCAAGTGTATCTTTTCGTTGGACCAATGTAATGAAAACTGAAGCTGGAATTAAAGACCTAGGCTTGAATCACAATTCATGAAACCTTAAGGATGCAGTAGGGTATCCGAGGCCAGATTTGAATTCACCTCTTTCTGACTCAATTCAATTCTCTACCCACAGTACTTTCTTAGCTGCCTCTCTAGGAAGATGAAGGCTTAAGTTCTGATACATATTGCTTGTGGGATCTGAGGCAAGTCACTCAATTCTTAGTACCCCAAGCAACTATAAGTTGAAGAAGAGATACTGATTTGCATTTGATAGGGAATTTATTACAGGAAGAAATTATAGGTCTGAACCTAATATTATATATATATATATATAATATGTGTGTGTGTGTGTATATACACACACAAGTATATATATATACATACATATACACATATTTTACATCATATACAGATATATACACATATATACACACACATATCTACATACAAACATATATGTATATACATGCATATATCATCATCAGGATCATTACTTGAATTCATTTAAAAAAAATGTGCTGCTATTTCAAAAAAAAGCACTAACTTAGCCAGTTTGATTATGTCACAACGGGCAGGGCTTCAGTTCTGTTATTCCCAAGTCTGACCACTGCTTTAGCAGAAAATCAGCCCTTTCACGTTTTCAAAAGTTTGTATTTTTTTTCCTGGACAGGCACAGTGTAAGTTGTCAAGGATACAAGCACAATCCAAAGCCAGAATTATAAGAGAAGGAGGAGTTCCAATGAAAATAAGAACTGCTTAGAGCAGTGAAGGACTACTCATATGAATTAAAAACAGAGCCAGAGGTCATTTTGTCCTGTTCCCTGCAGGGGGACTTCAGGAAGTACCCCAATTATCCCAACTTTGATACTAACAAACTGCACAGCCACAGGCAAGACATGTTCTCTGTGAGTAAAATTACCTCTACGAGTCTCAGCTTTTTCATCTGAAAAATGGGGGTAACAATATTTGTGTTATGTTACCTCACAAGGTTGTTTGTAAAGAAAGTACACAATTAAATCTTAAATCGCTACAGAAATAAGAATTATTATTATTGTTCTTTCTATTTAGCACTTGCTGTTACTATTGCTATTAATATTGTACTTAAAGATGCAGTAGGGGAAGCCCTCATGATATTTTGCTATGGAAGTCAAATATATCATAGTATTTGACAAGAATGAGTCAAGGAGAAAAAGTAGGAGACAACTTTCTTATGACCCTTCAAAGCAGGTAAAAATAGGAAGTATTTGCGCCAGGCTTGGAGTCAGGAAGACCTGAGTTCAAATCTGGCCTCAGACACTGAGTAGCTATGTGACCCTGGGCAAGTCACTTAACTCTGTTTGCCTCAGTTTCCTCATTCATAAATAAAATGGAGAAGGAAATGCGCAAACCACTCCAGTATCTTTGCCAAGAAAACCACAAGTGGGATCACGAAGCGTTGGACACAATCGAAACAACTGAACAACAACAAAAATTAAGAAGTTTTAATCACTTGGCCAACTTTCCTAAATTTCTCAAAGCCATCTGAAATGAGCCTTCTGTTATCGAACCCTAGTTGATCTTATAGTCAAGCCTGGTCCAATCATTAGATCCAGGAAGGTCAGAAACTAATCTGTAACTTATATTTTTAGGGAAAATAAGGTCTCGTAGCTGGTGTATATCAGAGGCAGGCTTAAACCCAGGTCTTCCTGATGCTAAGGCCAGTCTTCTGATCGCTTTGTCATGTGTGTGTAACCATAGACATGAGATAATCATTCTCTAGGTGCCACAGTGGATAGAGCTGCTGGTGTGGAATCAGGAAAATTCATCTTCCTGAGCAAATCTGGCCCCAAAGACTAGCCATGTGACCGTGGGTAAATCACCTCGCCCTATTTGCCTCAGTTTTCTCATCTGTAAAATGAACTGGAGAAGGAAATGACAAACAACTCCAGTATCTTTGCCAAGAAAACCGCCAATGGGATCATGAAGAGTTAGATGTGACTGATAAACAACTGAACAACAATAATCACTGTAAAGCGTTTGATAGCAAGGAGTATGTAATTGTTAGTTGCCATTATTATTATTATTATTAATCTACATAATATAAGAGCTGGAGGGAACTTTCAGTCAATTTGTATAAATAATAGCTTATAGCTACCATTTATAGAGTGCTTTAACTTATTTTTTCACTTGATCTTTGAAACAACCCTCTCAGATCAGTGTTATTCTCACTTTTTTTCTGTAGATGAGGAAACTGAGGCAGGCAGAGGTTCCTGAGGCAGGATTTGGTTCCAAGTCCAACATTCTCTCTACTATACTACCTAGCTGCTTAAACCTCCCACTTTAAAGAGAAGAAAACTGAGGCACCAAGGGATTAAATTATTTGCCCAAAGTCACACAGCTATTGAATGACAGAAGCCAGGTTATATGTGCTAAATCTTAGTAAGCCTCTTCTATTGAATCAGATCACCTGAGTCCTGGGCTTTCTCCTATATCATGTCATTGTTTACCAAGGTTCCTCTGAGGACAATGAACAGAAGGCCTTTTACAGAATTATCAAAAAGGTTGGTAGAATCTAGTATCACTCTTTAAAGGAGAAGAGAGGTCAAACCAGACAGAAATTAATATTAAGCACCTTTTGTAGTAGCAAAGAACTGGAGACAGAGTGGGTGCCTATCAATTGGGAAATTACAGTAAATCACAGTACTAACCAACTAGTACTATTGTAACTAATAATTTTAATAAAATCAATTACTATTCAATTTTAATAATAAAGTTCCAAAAAAGAATTTCTTTCATTGGGAGGCAGTTAGTTGGTGCAGTGGATACAGTTCTGGGCCTGAAGCCAGGAAGATTCATCTTCCTAAGTCCAAATCTGGCCTCAGACATTTACTAGTGATCTTGGGCAAGTCACTTAACCCTGTTTGCCTCAGTTTCTTCATCTGCAAAATGAAAAAAGAAAGAAATAGCAAACCCTAGTATCTACCAAAAATGACTCAGACGAGATCATGAAGAGTCAGACATGAATGAGATAATTGAACAATAACAATAAGAAAAAAAGGAATATGAAAAATTCAAAGAATCATGGGAAGACCAGTATAAACTGCTGCAAAGTGAAGGAAGCAGAACCAGGAGAAGACACAAGTACAATAATTTGAAAGACAATTCTTAAAAAAAAAAAAATCAAATACAATGTAACTATAATGGCCAATGTTGGCCCTATGGGAAAGATGTGGAAATGCACCTTCTTCCTGGTGGGGGTGGGAGGCTGAACTATGGATATGGATAATCATATAATTGTCAAAGGCAAGTTTCTGTGTCCACAGATTTCTTGTTACCAGGAAAGGCTCACTGGGAGGGTGGGTGAGTGAGCAAGGCCCAAAATGAATGGAATATAAAAACAAAAGACACCAATCAAATTGCAAAACTAAAGAAATAGAAATAAAGGGAATGACAGCGGAGAGATTGTCCTGTTAACTTTTACTTTGCAAGGACTTTTATCTGAAGGATCTCAGGGAGAAGCTGCCATTTGAAAATTCATGGGACATTTTCATCTTCATAAAAGCTCATTTATGACAATGCCAAGACCCAGTAAAAGTCCTAATAAGAGATAAGGAGTGAGGTAGAGACAGGATGATCCCACCCTACAGTGTATGTTCAGGGAATTAATAAAGGACATGGGGTAATTATTTGTGCGGACGTGAATCGCATCATGCAAGTTTTCAAAGGTCAAGCTGCTGGGAATGAGGTAATGCTGTTATTAGGATGAAGTAAACACCATTTTGGCTTTTTGCAAATGGGTGTTTTTCTTTTTTTTTCTTTTCTTCCCATCTGCTTTTTTTTTAAACAATCTCTAAATTGCTCCCTTCTCTCTATCTCACGCATCTTTGTGCAAAATGTTTTTAAAGGCCACACAGTGCCGTCCTTTTTGGCCGGTGGAATAGAACAACGTCTTAATAGCCTTATATTAGGGGCAGCTAGGATAAGAGATTATTTGCTTACAGGGTTGGAGGTTTTGAAAAGTTATGGAAAATGACCTTGGATTTGACTTGGCTAAAAAGAGAGGGCGGGGAAAGGGAGGGGCAGAAAAAGGTCTCATGTTCAAAATAGTCTTAATTTCTAACCAATCATATGGCACAAGTGAAACATTTTCATAGATACTTTCTAACAGCTTTGCAGTAGTTTTTTTTTTTTTTTTAACATGCTTTTCAACAGTCATGCTGTTTTCAAACAGGCTGAAAGAAACACTGTGTTCAGAAGGCCCTGGGATGGTCTATAGCATACTGCGGGAGAGATACAAAGTGGCTTTATTTAAAAGGATGTTTGCATTGGAATGAGTCTAGAAGACCTACCTGCACATAATCCACACTCCTCCCCAGTGCTTTGAATGCTGTGTACATTACTTCTCTTTTTCCACCCCATTTTTGCATGATGCAAACACTTTTGTTGGACAAGACCAGCTGGGTTATGTACTGTGAGCTCTCTTTATGTGACTCGTCCGTCTCACCAGGGCCTTTTGTGTGGAAGTTATTCTTCCAGATGTAAGTGGCCGCAGCGTCCCTGCCCATGACGTCTCTGAAGATCTCCAGCATATACAGGTCATCGTCTGAATTGCCATCTATGACCATGACCACCTTAATCCCAGGATAGGTTAGCCTTTTCACAGAAAGTAAACATTTTCTTAAGTAATCAGGGTCTTCTTGGTATGCAGCAATGCAAAGAGCCACAGATTTGTTCAACTTAATAGGAGTTTCTAGTGATCTTCTCATTTTCCTGTGCTCTAGAAAGGCAAATAGGCTTTGGATGATAAGATGTGAGGCTAAGAAAGCACCATAGAGTCCAAAAGAGAAATAATAATTTTCTGTTTGGAAAAACTGGTAGCCAACAATATAAGCAGCTGTGATCCCCAGGAGAAGGGAGACTCCAAAAAGGGTAGTTCCAATTATTCTCAGGATACAGATAAACCTCTCACAATGCATCTGCAATAGAATAAAATAAACAGAGTGAACCAGAGCTTGGCAAATGTCTTGCCATACATTCTTGGGTTATTCCTAGAAAAACATTTAAGAAATTTTCATCTCCACATGCCCACCCAGAGCTTAGAAGCTCTGGCCAAATGTTCCCAAGTGGTACTTGGTCAAATGATATCAAAGCAAACCAGGAAAGGCTATTGATAAGCAGAATGAATTCCCTTCCCCTTCTGCTAGAATAAGCTCCTTGAGGAAAGGGTCTATCTTCCTTTTGGTATTTGTATTGCCAGAGCTCAGCACTGTGTCTGGCAAATCAATCAATCAATCAAACAACAAGTATTTATTTTGTGCACCTACTTGGTGCCAGGAGTTGTACTAAGCATTGAGAATTTAGCAAGCATTGAGATAATAGCTACTTGCAATGAATTTCCATTCTAATGGAGAGGAAATGACAAGTAGCTATATAAAATATCCACAGCATAAAGAAATAAAACACATGCAAAGTAGTGAAATACAAGGTATTTGGGGAAGGCGGCCACTAGCAGAGAGGAAACAAGGAATTCTATCCAACAACTACATACTTCAACATTTGCCAAAACGAGAGTAGAGTAAAGAGAGATAAAGAGGGTGAAACTGATCATTCACTAAAAACATATATATTTCATTAGTTCTCACTTAGAAGCAATCTACAGACCTAAGATGTGTCATAGATGTTTAACCAAGGTCCAGTCATATAATCTGTCTGATTCTCCAGCACCTTCCTAGCTAACACAGGGAGCTTCACACTGTAGGGTCTCGATGAGAATCTTTTTTTTGAGGCAATCTGAGTTAAATGACTTGCCCAGGGTCACACAGCTAGGACAAGCATTTGTTGGTTAAATTTTTGAAAGCACAGATCTGACCATGTCACCCTTCCATTCAATAAACGCCAGTGGCTCCCTATGACCTCCACGATCAAATACAAAATCCTCTATTTGGTATTCAACACCTTTCATAACCTAGCCCCCTCCTACCTCTCCAGTCTTCTTAGGCCTTACATGCCTCCTGTCATCCAACCCCACAACCTCCCCCATCCCCCACACGCATACTCTTCAATACAGTGATGCTGGCTTCCACATTGTTCCTGACACAAGCCAAACCATCTCCAGACTCTAGGCATTTTCACTGACTGCTCAAGCCTTGAGAACTCTCATTCCTCACCTCTGGCCCTTTAATTCCTTCAAATATCAGCAAAAAATCTTTCAAGCCTTTCCTGATCGTCTTAATGCTAATGACTTCCTTCTAGTGATTATTTCCAATTTGTCCTGTCTATATTTTATATTTATAAAGTTGTTTCCCTTCATTAGATTCTAAGCTCCTAGGGACAGTCTTTTGCCTTTCTTTGTGTTCCTAGTGTTTAGCACAGTGCTTGTTTTTGAGTCTTTTCAGGTCTGTCTACCTCTTCATGACCCCATTTTGGGGGCTTTCTTGGCAAATACTGGAGTGGTTTGTCAATTCCTTCTCTAGCTCATTTTTCAGATGAGGAGACTGAGGCAAAGAGTTAAGTGACTTGCTCAGGTCACACAGCTAGTTAGATGTGAACTCAGGTCTGCTGGACTCCAGGCCTGGCACTCTATTCACTATTCCACCTAGCTGTCAATGTGCTTAATGAATTTAGTACCTTTTGTTCTGTGATGATGGTTCTTCCATCTCCCTGCCCTCCCCCTCTTCCATCCTCAATGTGTCCCTTGCATAGTCACACCTAGAGTAGCTATTGGTCTAGCTAAGTCAGAACTTTGATTTATCTTTTATCAAGTCATGGATATTGAAATGCCGCCATTAATGACTGGAGACTGGATCCAATGGGCGGCTTTCATTCCCATTGTTCTCCCCCAGAAAAACATACAGAGGATTAGCTTTGATATGACTTACAGGAGCTGCTGTGATTTCCACAACTAGAAATTCTCTTCCCTTTCCACAATCACAGATTACCCACCCTCCGAAGACCAGCTCCAGTCTTAACATTACAGAGTTGATAAGGTTTAGGGGATGCCACGTGGGGCTTGGACTTGGGTTCACATTCCACCTCACACTCATTCTAGCTGGGTGCCTTTGCATGAGAGAATCCATCTCCCTGAGCTTCAGTTTTCTAATCTGTAAAACAAGAGATCTGATGGTCTATAAGGTCCCCTCTAGCTCAAAAACTCATGATTCTATGAACCTATGATCCCTCCCATGAAGCCAGCACAGTTTACTGGAGTCCTAGTCTGAGGATCCTGAGTTTTAGTTCCATTTCTGCCACTAATTAGGGGAAGGACATTGGTTATATCCTTTACTGCCCCCTCCCATCATCTGTATCATTCACAGGAATAAAATCAGTGTAATCCCATACTAAGTTCCTACTCATATGGTATGTATGGTGTAAGGTGCTGGGGATACAAAGGCAAAAATAAAAGTCCCTGCCCTCAAGGAGCTTATATTCCACTTCGACAACCATGAGAGTGATAGAGGACAACTTGTACAAAGATAAGTAGAAAATGTGAAATATATATAAAGTAAATTCAGGGAGAGGTACTAATAAATGGGGAGTTCAAGAAAGGGCTTGTATAGGAGGAGGCAGAGGTCAGGGTGAGTGAACAGAATCCCTGAACTCAGGATCCTCATATTAGAACTCCAGCACACTGTACTGGCTTCGAGGCAGGAATCATAGAACTCACAGAATCATTGATTTTGAGGTGGAAAGGACCTTTGTTGTTGAGTTGTTTCAATAGCATCTCACTCTCCATATGAAAGCTCCATTTGGGCTTTTCTTGGCAAAGATACTGAAGTGGTTTTCCATTTCCTTCTCCAGACTGTTTTGCAGATGAGGAAGCTGAGGCAAACAGAATTAAGTTATTTGCCCAGGGTCACATAACTAAGAAGTGTATGAGGTCAATTTGAGATAACCTATGTAAAGTGCTTGAAAATCTTAAAGCATTAGCTTTTTAATTAAAGCTAATCCTAATTATTCTTACCTTGACCTTCTCCCTCCCCACCCCCACCCTCCATAATGCCAAAGAGAAAGAAGACAAAGAAAAAAATAACAGTAGAAGAATTTCCTTGGGTACAAAAGATTATACTCAGAAGTCCAACCCCCCCATTTCATAAATGATAGAGCCAAGGGAAGTGATTTGGCCAAAGTTATACAGTTGTTAGCAGAAGAATCAAGACTAGATTCCTGGTGTCCTGACTTCTAGTTAAGCTTTGGCTTCATTTAACCAGTCTGCCTCCTCACTTCCCTTTCCTCTCCTCACATTCAAGAGAGGTTTTGGCTTAGCACTCTCCTGGACTTGCGGAGGGAGCTTACGACATCACTGGAAACCAGAGCAGTGAGATGAATAGGAGAAATGCTAAACATTTAGCGCCAGGCCTGCAAGCATGGTATCTCCTCGTAAACAGAGCAGGGCAGTAGGTATGCTGGCAGCTCCCAAGGGCTCCATGAACCAGCTCCGTAAGGACCCCAGGAGCATGGTCTCGGTCTCGGAATTTTTCATTTCAAAGAAATGAGTCATTCTCACACCAGTGAAAAAAATCCAACCCAGCTCAGACACTTTGCCAGGGAGAAGCTTAAGTGAGTGTGGGTGTGTTTAACAAGTGCCAAGGGCAGCGGCTGGAGCTCCTCTTCTTGGCTTTCCATTATTCACATTTTCCTTGTATTATCAACATAAGAAAATGATAGGCTCTGCTGAAGCATCTGCTGAGACTGAAACACTGCCCTCTGACCTTAGTGGGGCCTCAGACCATCCCTTTCAAATCATCTCGGGAAAAGTTACTAGGAAATGGGAGACAGGTCGCTGATGTCAATCTTTTGTGCCGTACATGAAATGCTGGCACTAACACAGCATCTTCATTTCAACATGGAGGACCTGAGGGAGAGGACAAGGGCTCCCCACCTTCTTCATGGAGCCTATCCTAATCCTCCTCAACTACTAGTGTTTTTCCTGGAGTCAGGAAGAGTTCAAATGTGGCCTCAGATATGTGTTAGCTGTATGACCCTAGGCAAGTCACTTAGCCTCTGACTGCCTCAGTTTCCTCAATTGTAAAATGGGGATCATAGCACTTATTTCACAGGGTTGTAAGGATCAAATGAGATATTTTGTAAAAGAAAAAAATGCTTAGCACAGTGCATGTGAAAGGAGAAAATAAAAGCTCTGCCAGGTCCTGCCCAAATGGAAAGCTTTCAAGGACAGGACTCATGTCAGGCTTTTGTCAGAGGGCAGCCTTGTCTTATTGCAGAAATGTGTAGACCTAAAAAGATGATTAATATTTTTTGGCAAAGCAACCATCAAATCATGAAACCATCAAAGATATGGATAAGATTGTGATTAGAGATGGTGCATCTATGCAGATGAAACAACAGATTCTTAAACTATTATTTTTATTACCATCATATTATTGTAAAATTATTTCCCATATATGTATGCTGTAAGTCCAATTATACTGTAAGCTCCTTGGGGTTTTATAGGTCTGATAACTTACTTTATATTTGATTTGGCTCATCATGGTTCTATTCACAGTATGGGTACTCAGTGAATATTTGTTGCATATCAATAAATTATTGAGACTGGGGAGAGGGAGCCTCAAACTAGGATGGGAGAGGTAGAAATTTGCAAGTCCCAGTAGAAAGAAAAATGAACTTGGAGCCACAGGACCTGAAAAGGGAGAAGAGGAGGAGAGAAAGGTGGGAAGGAGGGAGAGGAGGAGGAGGAAGGAAAAGGAGAAGGAAGAGGAAAAGGACAAGAAAGGTAAAGAGGAGATTTACAACATTAGGTCCTTGGATTTCTTTTACTAGTATATATTTAGGCTGTATTTTATAGTTATAAAATGACTTTTTATTTATGTTATTTGGCTCTTGAAGCATCCCAGTGGGGTATGTAGGGCATTTTACAGATGGGTAAACTGTGGCTGTATTATATTTTATGGAAATTTGTAGCTCTCAGCTCTTTCAGTGAGGTAGTATAGTTCAAATTTGGAGTCAGGAGTCCTGACTTCATATCCCATCTCTGATACCTACAATATATAGACCTTGTACAAGCTATTTTACTTCTCAGGGCCTCAATTTCCTCATTTGCAAATTGGGGATAACGTATCATTCTACCTACTTCAAAAGGTTGCTCTGTTGATCAGATAAGATAATGTATATAAAATGTTTTGTGTGACTCAAGGTATTGACATAGATGAATTCTATCTTACGTTCTACTTTATAGGCTTGTTGTAAAGAAAGGATTTAGTTGATCTTTGAGCACTATTGAAATATAAGTTATTAGATTACAATGCCTTTCAACTTGATTACCAAGCTTATTAGACAAAAAAGGCCTCCCCCCCTCATTAGCTTTTCTTTTGTCACTGCCCAATAGAACTAAAATGGTGGAGATCACTGAGTATTATTCCTGGCTCTGAGAACCATATTGATATACTGATAATTGTTATTTTTAAAAGACCTATCCTTAAATCTGTCTGACCCACTTAGAGCTTATTCATTGCTTGGATTGGGGTGGGGAGAGTAGAATTAATTCCTCTTCTTATGTATGAGGTAACTTTGGCCTGATCTGTCTATGATCTCACACATAGCAAGCAGGAGTCAGAATCGAAAACCCCACATTTGGCCCCCACATCCAGCCCTTTTTCCCCTCCACAGACTCTTTATAAAACTAGGCCTTCATATGACAGGTGCTCCATAAACGCTCAATTTCTCCCTTCTCTGCTCTGATCTATAACTTGCCTACAAGTGTTCCCCAAAGTCAGCAGCCTTTCCTACTATACACCAAGTTTACTGACAGAGAAAGATGGATGAGAGGAACAATCCTTGTGTTCGAGGACCCTTCAGTCTAGTAGTGATAAAAGTCAATATCAAAATAATGAATAAAAAGTTAGAATATGAAAAAAATACTATAGGGTTTGAGGGGGGAGACATTTTACCTACCTTGGAGAATCAGAGAAGGCTTTTCAAAGGTTAATTTTGAACTGGTCCCCTCAGGCAGAATTTTGAAAAGCAGAAATTGATGGCAAAAAAATTCCAAGGGAAAGGATCAGCATGATTGAAAATATGAATTAAAACATTAATTTTGTGTGTGTGTTTGTGTGACAGACAGCAAATAGTTCAGTCTTGTTGTAATGCTGGGTATGTATCTACCTTATACAGTAAGAACCCTAAGGCAACTCTCTAAGGCAATTTCCCTATTATATTCATGGACAGAAATAGTGGAATATAATATTGAGAAGAGAGATATGGTCAAAGCATGGAGGGTACTGAATGTCAGACTAAGTGGTGGGTCTTGATTCAGTAGGAATTGGGGAGGTATTGAAGAATTCTGAGTAAAGGATATAATGATCATGGCTGTCCTTCAAGAACATTATTCTAACAGTGTTGTATAGAATGTATTGGAGAAAGACAGATAGAGACACTATAGGAAAAGAGACCAATTAGGAGACCACTGCAATAGTCTGAGCATAATAAGATAATGGTCTGGATTAGAATAGTTCAAGTGAGGATAGAAAGGAGGGATGATATTATAGACCCAAGATAGAGGCAGAAAGATAAGACTTGGGCAGTGATTAGATATGGGCGGCTAGGTGACACAGTGCTGGATTTGAGTCAGGAAAACCTGAGTTCAAATCTTCCCTTAGCCACCCAATGGCTTTGTGACTCTGGGCAAGTACATAAATTCCCTCAGCTGTAAAATGAGGGATAAGAATAGCAACTATCCCAAAGGGTTTCTGTGAGCACCAAATGATATTAACATATGTAAAACACTTTGCAGATCTTTTTTTTTTGTTTGTTTGTTTTTTTGTTTGTCTAGGCAATGGGGTTAAGCGACTAGCCCAGGGTCACACAACTAGTAAGCGTTATGTGTCTGAGGCCGGATTTGAACTCAGGTCCTCCTGAATCCAAGGCCAGTGTTTTATCCACTATGCCACCTGGCTGCCACCAAGATCTTAAATATATGAAATAGAATTCTATAAATACTAGTCATTATTACTATGTAGGACTATGGAAAAAAAAACAATGCTTTGAGAGCTCAGAACTAGGTAGGTAGGTGATGGTAGAGAAGATACCTATTTTCTCTTGAAAGTCTTTCAGTTATGATGGAACTGGCCCATGCTTCACAAAAATGAAGGGCAAGGCAATATTAGAAAAAGGAATGGAATACAGAGGAAACATAAATGCTGCTTACATTTATATGCCTGCCTGCTATAGATGAAAATGCCTTGCTGCCTCTCATCTTCACGTCATTCAATGAGAAACTTCTAATCCACTGGAATGGGAATTGGAAGACCTAAATCTTAATTCTTGTTCTGTCATTAAAACCCTGGTGACCTTGAGCAAGTCACTGTTGCACTGCCTGCTACTTCAATGAATTCCATTGAAGTTTTCAGTGAATGAACAGAAGATGAAATTACATTCTAACATTTTTCTTCAGGTACCAAAAAAGTGGTATTTCATTCACCTGTGCAATTGTCTATAAGACACTAAACATAAAAGAAGAGCAGGATATCAACATTCCTGGACCGTTTCTATTAAACTCCATAAAAAGATGAGAATTTTCACATGATGATGATGATAATTAATTATTCAAATCAGTCTCAAATTTTCCTGGTCCCTTTCCTGTTCTCAGTCTCCTCAACCAAAAAGAGAGAGAGACAGAGAGAGACAGAGAGAGAGATGAACAGATAGATGGATGGATGAATGAAGTCAGAATAGGAGTTTGTATGAAATGACCACTAAGGTCTCTTCCAACTAGAAAATTCTGTGATTTGATCAATCAGTTTAGGTTCTGACTTTGCCTAGCAGCTGGCTTGGCTGTTGTTTAGTTTTTACCAGTTGCGGCTGATTCTTCGTGACCCCATTTAGGGTTTTCTTGGCAAAGATACTAGAGTGGCTTGCCATTTCCTTCTGCAGATCATTTCACAGATGAGAAAAATGAGGCAAACAGGGTTAAATGACTTGCCCAGGATCACAATCTAATAAGTGTTTGAAGCCAGATCTGAACTCACAAAGATGAGTCTTTCCGACTCCAGGCCCAACACTCTATCCACTTAACCACCCAGTCACTTGGTAGGCATATATAACTATGAAGGCCTCTAAAAACACCCCCAGTTCTACCTCCCCTTACCTTGAGACATATCAACATGAGTGTGGAATTGAGATGAATCATTAGGAGTACATCTATTCCTCTTGTGGCCAAAGCCTGGGTACTGAGCCACAATACTCTATGAATAGGTGCCTTTTACCTAGTACTTTCAGGGGTTCATAGGGTATAGATTTGGTCAGTCAAACAAGAAGTACAAATCTTTATACTACAATACAGACCTCAAAATATCCTATAGAACTCAACTAATAAACTCTACTGGAACCAAACCATTGGTTCACAGCCCAAAATCTTTACATACAATTAGTCACCCAGATATAATATTGATTCATGTATACTTAAGAACATTTTTCACAGATGTCACCATACTCAATCTCCAAGATTCAAGAAATGAAAAGCTTTCAAAATAAAGAGACCTAGAAGAGAAGATCAAAATCAAGCAGGGAACAGGACAAGCTAATTGTCACATCTATGGTACTTTCTGCTACTTGAAGAGCATTGAGGAGTTTTTCAGTAAACATACAGAAAATGAAATTATACTCTAACACTTTTCTTCAGCTACAAAAAGTGGTTGTTTTATCAACCTGTGCAATAGTTCACAAAACATTAAATAGAAAAGAATAACAGTAGGATACTGACATGGCATACCTAGACCATTTCTATCGAATTCTATGAAAAGAGATGATGACAATGATGATGATGATAATTAATGGCTAGGTTTAGTCTCAACATTTCCTGATCCTTTTTCCCATCAAAATCTACCTGCCTGTTCTGTTAACTCCTTAGAGTTCAATTATTTAGGAAGTTTGGTGATGGGATAACTAGGTAGATATATTAATTTTCATTTATTTGCACATATGTAGTACTCTAGTATTCCCCCTCCTCAATAGAATGTAAGTTCTTTGAGGACAGAGCTTGTATGGTATGTATACGTACATATATATGTGTTTGTATGTATAAATGTATTTGGCAAGGCAATCTGAATTAAGTGACTTGCCCAGGGTCTCGCAGTCAGTAAGTGTCAAATGTATGAGGCCAGATTTGAATTCAGGTCTTCCCAACTCCAGGGGCAGTGCTCTATCCATTGCTCCACTAATTTGTCCCTTGCATTGTTTCTTGACTTGGTATTCCTAGTTTGCATAATGCAGGATAGCCAGTTAATAATATTTATTGAATTATACAAAAGAGATAATGTATGCATAGATTCCCCTTGCAGGTGTCACAGACTCTTGATTTAGGGCTAGAAAATGATCTAGTCCAACCTTTCCACTTTTTATAAAAAGGGAAAAAAACATTTATTCAAATTAGATTTAATAAGTACTACCTATGTGTCAAGTACTATGATAAGCTTTTTTTTTTTTTACAAATGTCTCATTTTATTCTCAAAATCAGGGAAGTAGGTGCTGTTATTAGTCCTATTTAATAGATAGGGAAGGGCAGCTAGGTGGAGCAGTGGACGAAGTCATGGACCTTGAGTCAGGAAGACCTCTTTCTGAGTTCAAATGCTGCCTCAGACACTTACTAGCTGTGTAACCCTGGGCAAGTCACTTAACCCTGTTTGCCTCAGTTTCTGTAAAATGAGCTAGAGAAGGAAATGGCAAATCACTCCAGTATCTTTGCCAAGAAAACTCCAAATGGGATCATGAAGAGTCAGACATGACTGAAAAACAACTGATCACATGAAATAGATAAGGAAACTGAGGCAAGGAGAAGTTAAGTGACTTGCCAAGAGTCTCATGGCTCTGAATTTGGGTCTTTCTGGCTCCAAGTCTGTGGCTCTATCCACTGCATCACCTAGCTGTCTTGGTTATTATGCACTTGTCAAATACACAACACAGTAGAATACAAATATGAAACCTGATAGTCCCTACCCTCAAGGAGCTTACATTCTACCATAGAGAGATAATGCACCTAGGGCAGTGGTGATGTTAGAGGCACCAGGGAGGGGCACTTTAGTGTCTAAGGTTACAGGAAGGGTGAATGAAGCCAAAGGGGAGCAAATCCATAGGTCCCTCCAGGAACAATGTCACAGTTGGCTTTGATGGTGGTTGCTGGACTGGAGGGAGAGACCATGATGAACATGTGAAAAGGCCAAGGAATACTGAGTGAAGTGAAGCATAATTGGGCTTGCCTGAAATAGTGGATCACTGAAATAGAGGCAATGACTTGTCAGGAGAGGGGTGGGAGGGAAGTTCTGGAGCCCAAAGAGTAATAATCTCCTGAGCATAGTCTCTAATTGGGGTAGAACCCCTACCCAGGATATAGAGACTGAACTGAGACCCAGAGAAGTTATTTGATTTGCCTATGGCCACATAGGTAATAAAGGGTAGGGGTAGGATTTGAACCCAAATCATCTGATCCAGAATTCTTTCAAATGCACTAGGATGCTTCCATGTTTGCAATTTAAAGGCAAGGGGTAAAGGGAATAAGCATTTATTAAGCACTTACTATTTGCCAGTCACTGCGCTAGGTGCTTTAGAAATATTATCTCATTTGATAATGGTTTTGCACCTTTCCATTCAAAGGAATGCCTAATGTGAAATTTCAAGCACCCTGGCCTGGTAAGTTAAAGAGATATAATAAATATAATTTAATATATTTGAGGATAGGCATCTCAGATCATTGAGTGTGAAAGTGGAGAAGAATCAAATATTCATCATCTTCATGTAGCTGCTCAGTAACATAACACAAGTCTATGACAAACTCTACTTCATTAGGAGTCTAAGCCTTCAGGTGGGTTCTCTTTTTCATGGTCATGCTGGCTTGGAACTAACGTCTAGCCAAATGTCAAATTAAAGAGAGTCCTGTTTTTAGTTCAAGGAAAGGTGCTCACTATATCATTTGCATGGATGCATATCCCTAATGTGAGGTTCTGATCTGATGTCCAATCTGATAACATTAGCCACCTGCCCCAAGACTGAGAGCAGAGGGAGGGCTATCATGCAAATAAAGTACCTTCAGTATGCTTCATAGATGGAAAACACTCCACCCTACTGTCCCTCTCAGACTCAGGGGATTACTAGTAATTACTAAATCAACAACTTTTAGCTAGAACCTTACAGATTAGGAAGTGCTTTCCTAGTTTCCAGTATCATTATCTCCATTTTATAGCTAGAAAAATTGAGTCTCAGAAAGGATAAATGACTTGCCCAAAGCTGTATATAGCTTATAAATTGGCAGTTCAGAACTTGAACCCAGGGTCTTCTAATTCCCTATCCCAGTGCCCCTTACATGATACCAGCATCTCTGCCCTTTTAACAAACTCCCTTTTTTTTGCTTGACAGTCTGTCCACCAGTATTTCAGGTTTGTCCTTTAATCTCCATTTCCATTGCTTTCATCTGAATCCAGGACCTCATCACCAGCCACAACATCCAGGATTGTTTTTCTGACTCTAGCCTCTGTTGCGCTGATTCACTTTGCACACCCTTGAAGACTAATCTTTGTGACAAACCATTCTTATTATGTTATTCCTCATTTCTCACCTGGCTGAACTATTTTGGGACTTCTCTGATTGACTTTACCACCAGGACCCCTTTCCTCATGGGGTACATTCTCCCCCTCCCTAAACCCCAATTTTCAGCTTCCTTTTATGTACTGTCTTCCTCATTAACTTTAATATCCTTAAGGGTAAAGCTTGTCTTTCCTTTTTATATTCATATCCCACATACCTAGCCTAGTGCTTGACATATACTTAATAAATACTGATTGATTGGTGGAATGGTCATTCTTATTCCACTGCCACCAACCCAACCCTTTTCATGAATTTTTTTATCCAGAAGTTTTCTATTGTTTATATAGCATGTTTTAAAAATCCTACATCTATCTTTTAAAATACAGTTTATCTTTTTGTGTTTACAATACCTTCATTTCTAAATATGTTTATCTCTCTTCTACCCAGAAATCCATCCTTAATAACAAAGAATAAAAAAAGAAATGAAAAAAATCAATTCAGCAAAATTAACCAGCATATCAACCTAGCCTGACAGCATAAACCATGAGCCACACATATAGTCCCTTACCTTTGTAAACAAAGAATGAATGCTCTGACTCTCTTTGAAGTTCCTCCATAATCTGATTCTACTCTAAAGACTTAGCTTTATCTCCCAACACTCTCCAAGACCAAGTCAATCTCATATAAGTACAAAATCTTAGAAAGATAGTGGGGGTCTCAGAGGTCATCTAGTCCAACTCCTTACCTGATTCAGGAATTCCCTCCCCAACATCACTGACATATGTGCCCCCTGCCTGGAATGCCTTCCCTTTCCCCCTTTTCTTATCCAATTCCTAGCTAATCCTCCTAAGCCTAGTTCAAATCCCTCAAGAAGCCAGATCCTTCTATTTCTAAATTCTTTCTTTTTCTAATTCTACTCCAGACACACACCATCATTTTCCCAAGGCCCAACTGCTCTTGCTCTTATGTCAGTAACACACAACT
Source organism: Vombatus ursinus (assembly GCF_900497805.2). Classification (NCBI taxonomy): domain Eukaryota; kingdom Metazoa; phylum Chordata; class Mammalia; order Diprotodontia; family Vombatidae; genus Vombatus; species Vombatus ursinus. The sequence goes on along the minus strand of NW_020950062.1, from coordinate 2,668,514 downwards.
GAAGATTTCAATTATCTAATTTCTTTATTCATGTGAGTCTTACCTCCCCAACAAGGCAGTCAGCAAGTGAGCATACTTACTTTGCACCTCTGTCATGGCTCGCTGGGTGGAGGGCACATGGTGGGGATTCAAGAAGGACTTGCTTTCTTGATTTAACTACAGAAGGACATCCTGAGGCAAAGGTAACTGAGTCGCACGTGCATAGTGAAGGTTGTGCAAGGAGAAGGAAGAACTAAACAATATCAAAGTGGTCCCAACAAGTTTCCAGGAGAAGAATTGTCCACCACATAATTGTTGGAGCTCTCTGGCTATGGCCATTCGTGGTCATGTGTGCCCACTGGGAGCAAGGGGTGTGCTCAGATGAATGAATGGAATGGGAGGACTGTCCAAGGTATCTATGCATCAGAGGAAGGTAAGGCTGAGCTTGTGAGGAAGCAGGACGCCTGTTATGTCTAGGCTGTTCCTAAGCACCCAAATTGAGACATCTTGTGGTTTCTGAAAACAGTTGTTGAGTAAAGGATGAGAATTTCAGAGCTACCTGCAAGTTACCTAGATTCTATGTTTAGTTAAGGCTTCTTTGAGTAAAGGAAAGCAGAATATCATATGATTGCTTCAGAATAGTGGGGCAATTTGTGGTTACAAAAGAAAGGAAGAAAGAAACTGGACGACATGCCTCCTTACACAAATCCTAAAGGGGGAGGGTGGATGGGCAGCTTTCAAAATAGAAATACTTTAAGATAACTGTTCAGTAGCATGTGACTCTTCATGACCCCATTTGGGGTTTTCTTGGCAAAGACACTTGAGTGGCTTGCCTTTTCCTTCTTCAGCTTATTTTACATATGAGGAAACTGAGGCAAACATAGTTAAGTGATTTGCCCAGAATCATGCAGCTAATAAGTATCTGAGGCCAGATTTGAACTCAGGAAGATAAGTCTTCCTTACTCCAGGTCCAGCATTCTATCTATTACACCATCCAGCTATCCCTGTTTTATACCCATACACAAATACATATATATATATCCACCTTTTTTTTTAATTGGACCTATGATTTGATTTCTTCAGTACTGGAAGCTCCTAGTGAGGAAATTTCTAACAATGCAGACTGATGTTTTCACTGTAACTTGTAGGCTTAGAGAGTTACCTACTGGCATTTAGAGGTTAAGTGATTTGCCATGTTTCAGAATGGAGAATTGAACTCAGATCTTCCCTACTTCAAGCCAACTCTTTCTATCTCCCTACCCCTCTCCCTCCCTTTGTCCCTCTCCATACATATATAAATTAGTATAAATTATGCATACATATATGTACAGATGCATGTGTGTATAAAACAGCTCACAGTTCATATTGCTATTACATTAATGTTTGTTTTTATAGTCTTGGAGAAACACAGGAACATAGAAACGTGTGCATGTGTGTACATATTATATATATACATAACACATTCAGATTTACAAAATGTTTCACATACATGACCTCATTTTTGAGCATCAGAACAACCCTATGAGGGAGGTACCATAGGCATCATTATCCTGATTTTATAAATAGGGAAATTAAGGCTTATAAAGGTAAAGTGAACCAGATAGGAGGTCGGTCAAGTCAGGTCAGGTCCAGATAAAGTCCTGAGGAAAAGCAAGGAGAGTTCTTTGTAGTCTTGGACAAATCACAATTTTTCCACTTTTTTTCAATCCATAAAATATTAATAATAATGCTTGTATTACCTATCCCAAAAGGATGTTGTGAAGGAATGTGGTGTATTTGTAAACCTTAAAGCTTTATGTAAATGTAAGCATACTATGACTGCTACTACTACTACTACTGCTACTACTACTACTACTGCTGCTGCTGCTGCTGTTGCTGCTGCTATGGCTACAGCTACTACTACTACTTTTGCTAGTTCAGGGGATTCCTTGGCAAACTTTTGGCCAAGAAGGAAACATGCTGTTGAAATATAGACTGATGCAATTTGAAAACTGGCTCTTCTCTTTAGGCTATAAGCATCTGGCCAGAAAATGGCTGATTGCCTAATGTTTTCTCTCCTTTATTTGGGAATTTTCAGAGCAAAACTTGACCTTTAACATTATAAATAAGATTTCAGTATTTTTAGCGACTGGTTCTTTATTAAGTGAACCCAGTTTTTGCTTTGCTAATGCTTGTATATAAAGTTGCTCCTATGCCAATGTTCGATTAAATCTTTGTAGTTTGATATCAGAGGCAATATCATCCAGTGGTTCTGGTGTTAGACTTAGTCAGGAAGACCTTAGTTCAAATCCCATTGTTGATTCTTTGACACTTATTAGTTGTTTCACCCTGGGCAAGTCACTCAACCTCTCTCTTTCTTTTTTTCAGTTTCCTCATCTTTTAAATGGGAATTATATATTTAGAGTTGGAAGGGTCCTTATAAATCATCTAATCCAACCTCATTTTGTGCATGAAAAAACTGAGGCTCATGGAGAATTGCAGCTAGGTGCTACAGGGGATACCACACTGGACCCAGAGGAAAGAAGATCTGAATTCAAATCCTGCCTCAGCTGTGTGACTCTGGGAAAAACACTTATCCTCTGCCTCAGTCTATCCAATATGCCTTCTGTAAAATGGGTATAATAATAGCACCTTCCTCCCAGGGTTGCTGTGAGGATAAAATGAGATATTTATAAAATGCTTTTCAACACTTAAAGTGCTATCTATGTAAATACTAGCTATAATCATCATTATCATATCATTATTAATATTACTGTAAATTTCATGGTCATACAGATAAGTAATAACTATGTAACATTTCAAGGTTTACAAAGCACTTTACATGTATGGGTCAGCTAGATAGTGCAGTAGATAGAGTGACAGCCATAATAATTGTAAAGTATCTGGCACATAGTAAGCACCATATAAATGTTACCTATTATCTTTTATCTCTTTTTTATTCTTACAATAACTCTGGAAAGTAGCTATTACTATTATTTCCATTTTACAGATGAGAAAAAATATGGAAGTTGAGTGAAGTTAAATAATTTGCCCAGGATAACACAAGCTAAAAAGTGACCAAGGTGGGATTAGAACTCAGGACACCTAGGTTGCAGAGCAAGGATTTGAATCCAGTTCCTCTGATAAGGGAAAATTCTGTGGTAGAATGGAGTAGAATGAGTATTGGCTCTGACATCAGAGCAACTGGATTCAAATTTTGCTTCTTACCATTCACTATGTCATCTATAAAATGGGGGGGGGGGTTGACTAGGTAGCCCTGAGGACCTTCCCACCTCTCTATGGTTCTATGATCCTAAAAGGATCTAGGTCCATGTCCTGTTTCTGTAGCTTATTACTTGTGTGACCTAGAGCAAGTCACAACCTTTCTGGATCTCAGTTTCCTAATATGTAAAATGAGGAGGATGGACTAGTTTGCTTTTGAGTAACTGGAATAAATTAACTCCTGACTCTAAATCTATGATCCTATGTCTCCAAATGCAGCTCTCTCTTCACCGAAGGATGATGGATACTCATTTGTTGTTGTTCAGTTGCTTTTAGTCATGTCCAACTTTTCGTGATCCCATTTGGTGTTTTCTTGGCAAAGATACTGCAACAGTTTTGCCATTTCCTTTTCCAGTTCATTTTATATATGAGGAAACTGAGGCAAACAGGGTTAAGTGACTTGTCACACAGCCAGTAAGTGTCTGAGGCCGAAATTGAACTCAAGGAGTCTTCCTGACTCCCGGCCCAGCACTCTATATAGTACCCATATTACATACCTCACTTAACTGTTCTAAGGATGAAATGAAATCCTGGTTATAAAACACTTTGCAAACCTTATGGAGATACACAAACATAAGCTAACTTCATTCCTAAGATGATATTATAGTTCAAATTATAGTTCATTTTTGTAAAGAGGCTGTCAGAATGTATCACCCTAAGATAAAGTATTTCAAAGGGTATGTTATTTCACAAGCTGGAAGGGACCTTGGGAAATCTATTCCAATCCCTTCATTTTTTACAGAGAAAGGAGGCTATATATAGTTTGAGAAGTAGAATGCCTTTTCTGAGGTCACACAGCTAATGAGAGGTAGAGACAACACTGAGTTAGGATTGGACTCTGAACCTTTTCCACAGACTTAACAGAAGGATTTTCACATCAAGGACTCTCCTAATGTTATCATTAATGTACTCCACTATATGTACTCCACTACTTATTTTCTGTGTACTCCTTAAAACTTATTTTAAATAATGCATACAGTACACAGTGCATATATTTGTATTTATATGCTTATGATGTATATGCATATCTTCATATGTTAAAGGAAAACTACTGGGGAAAGCCTGCATTGAGTCAAAGGTTATTTTGCATGGATAGCTACAGTTTTTGAAACACAGGACTTCTGTGTGTGAGTAATCTTGTCAGCCTCTTGGGGAGATTGTGGCCAAAAAAAAAGAAAAGAAAAAGACATGAAATCGACTTGTAGACATTGTAACTAGGAAAATTTCAAAAATCAGAAATTATTTGATTGATTCTTCAGTGCAAAATTTGAAGTAAAATTTAAATGATTTAAAAATCATACGTTGCCACCCCCAACCCTGCCATTACAGTTGGCTGAAGCTTACACTGAACTTACTTTAAAAGACGGCATCTGTCACTGACATTTGGCGGGAGTTTGCCAAGAACCTAGGGTACTTTACTCTTTCTTAAAAGTGCCATTTGAAAATCTTAATCTCTTTTAATACCTTCAAAGTCACTCTCTATGGCTTTAGGGCTCTCTGAAACCTGAGACACAGTCTCGCAATGACCAATGGAAATTGGAAGCTATTCTCCTGAAGCTAGGATCTTCATTCCCTAAAAGAAACCTAATTGCACTTCAAATAAAGCTCCTCCTGCTTCTCCAACCTTTTAGAACCCAGTCTCTTCCCCTTCTTGATAGAGCGGCTCCTCTGCACTCAGCCACCACGTTTGGGAAAGCCCCTCTTACCCAATCGGGCTCCTTCCTATGTATTGCGTCACATCTCCCCCCGATGTGACGTCAAAGGCATTCCCTGCCCTGCCACGTGGGTTTTGTAGGGAAGGGGGATAGGTGGGAGTGAGCCTGGCTATTCCTCAGCGGCTGCTGGGACAGCCACAGACTATTGCTCAGCATCCGGCTCTGGGGGGAATAGGGAGGCGAGGAAGAGCTGAGGCTTCTCTGCACCCAGCCCGAAGGCTCGAATTTGAGGCTGGGCTGCTGCCTTTGCACTTTCCCTAGCCCGGGAGGCATGCCCTGGCGCACCTATTTCCCCAGCCGGGGCGTTTGAGGTGGGGGTAGTTGGCAGCCCCAGTGGTGTAACATGAGTCGGCCCTTCTAAACCCTCCTCCCATCTCCCTTCTCCGCCCAGTCACAGCCCCTCTCTCTCAAGGCTTAATTATCTTTTCAGCGCGGCTTCCCCTCGGGGTCGTTCCTGGGCTCCACGAAAGTCTCCTTTACGTTCACACAAACCCACTTTTCAGACCCGCCCTCCCGCTTCTAGGGACGCCTTTTGGAGAGCGCTCTCCTCTTACTGCTGCTGGGCGGGAACCAGCGTGACGAATTCAGTCTAAGGTGTGGATAAATCCCTACTCAGTCTCACGGTCTTGGCCCACTTCCATCCCCGCCGCCCCCAGGCCTGCTGCCCTGTGCTTAGTCCCCACATCCCGAGCCCCAACAATCCCCGAAGTGCCAAGCCGGGGAGCAGCTGAGAGCCAACCCGATTAGTACAAGAAGTATAAGAAAGTGGGCTCTTCTGGAAGCTGCGTCCACGACCTTCCCTGGAGCTGCTCTTCCCAACCCCCCACCCCTCCCCAAAACAAGGCTTGCTCTCTGGGCAGAGGGGGATGTTCTAAGAACGGACCCAATTAACGAAGAGGCGTCGGCCCAGCCAGCAAACTCATCCCACCATCTCCTCCTCTCCCCTCTAAGGGTGCTTGGCCAGATGTGCATTAGCGGAAAGAACAGATGCTCCCAAAGAAAGTTTCGCGGGGCCGGGCTGAATCCCCGCGGTTTGATCTCAGGGTAGTGAGGCAGGGGGGAGGCCAAGGGAAGGAGAGTGGGAGTGGCTGCGCCTCCGCCGGGTCGCGCATTGCCGCGAACATACGAGGTGGCACTTGGGCCCTCCCTCGCCGGGATCCCTTCTCCTCCGAGCCGAGGACCAGGATCACTTAACCCTTTGCATTCCGTTAAGGAAAGAGGCGAGCGGAGCAAGCAGAGAGAACTAGTGACAGAGTTAAAATACTGGTCGTTTTACTGATACATGAGAGATCTACAGGAATTGGGAAGGGAACCGGGTGAGAGGAAAGGCTGTCAATTGGCGCTTTTCAATCTGATTTTGGCTTTCCTACACTGCAAGCCATTCCACAGCTCCCAAGAGACAAAGATGGGAAACTCCATCCTGAGACATGCAGCTCTCTCTCTGTCTCCCTCCTAAGCTAGATACCTGCGCCTCCATAAAAAGGGGAATTATCTAAGGGGGCTCAGATGGAGGAGAAGGGAGGAATGATGATTTGCTTAATCTAAAATGCACTTAAAAAAAAGTTACCTAAAATTTTCTTTTGATTACAAACTTTCAAGCTCCTACCTTGTCTTAAGGATTTAAATAAATAAATACAAACATACAAATATTTCTAGACATACATATCTTTCCGCCTATCTCTGTTTTATTTCAGACCATTCCTATGCACTGAAATGCCACCATAAATAACTTACCTTGTTCAGCTTTTGGTCATAAAGGTCTTCTTCAGCCTGCTGTGTGGTCCCAGTGGGTTGGTAGTGAGCAGTTCCCAAAATTGAGGTAATAAGAGATCAGATGAATTTGAGACGGCCGGCCAAAAAAATTAAAAAAATAAAAAATAACATTAAAAAGAGGGGTTCTGTGGAAACCCTAAGATGCACTGTTCTTCCCACTTTTAGTGGATATTGTAATTATTATTTTCTGTATTTATTACTTAAATTCAGCGTCGGGTCTCAAACTCTCGACGTGTATTGCTTATGCCCTTAAAATAAATTACTAATTTTCCCCCTCTTACTCCCAGCTCTGTATATGAGAAAGTGTCCTTTCAGTTTCAAAAGCTACTCTCATGAAGAGTCAGCAGAAGTCGCCCCAAGATGTGCAGCATCAGGAGAAAGTCTTCTTTGGTTGATGCCGGCCAGTTCAAGTCCCTAGTTCAATGAGCTTCTCAGAGTAGGGACTGGGTAATTTTTTCCAGACGTCGACTTTTTCTTTCCTGCTATTGCCTTTCTGCCTTCTCCAACTTAAGGGGGTCTTTTTAACAAGTGAGACTTGCTGGTTGTTTTAATAGGGCGGAGGATGGGGGTGGGGGTGAGGGGAGTGGAGAAGGGAGGTGTGTTGGGGGAGGGCGGGTGGGGAAGAGGGAGGGGAGGGAAGAAAGAGAAAGGAAGAAGGGAAAGAGGAAAGGAGGAAGGAGAGGGAGAGAGAGGGAGGGAGGGAAGGGGAGAGAGACAGACAGACAGACAGACAGAGAGAAAGAGAGAGAGAAATTGCACATTCTAAGTCACTTTCTTAGTTTTGGGACCAGTTCAAACTGCAATGAATTCATTTAATTTAACTGCAAAAGTTTGCAGAGAAATGCAATACGCACATGTTAGCACCACCTGATTTCCTCTTCATGTACAACAATCGGAACTTAAAATATATATATTTTTTTAGCTGTGTTTGAACTGCATGGACCATTTCTCTGATAAGATATTTTAAGGGCAGGGAGGGAGGAGGAGAAGAGGGGAATGATGCCATTCATAGATTCAGCTACATTGATGGGGAGATACATATATGTACATACATACAGACATTCTCATATATATGTATATGTACCCATATATGCGTATGTAAATGTATATGTTTATATTTATAATAATTTCTATGTTAAGGGTCAGAAGAAAGGGTAGTGACAAGAAATCTTTGAGACCAAACCTTGTCTTTCTGCCTACTGGTCTCTCAGTACCCCCCTTACCCGACAATGCACGCCCCACCCCCACTTCTTTTCCCTGATTGATATTAGAATCTAAATTCAGGAAGAGAGGGAAAGTCCCTCCCCCTACCCCGAATTAATTAGCAGAGTTGAGAAAGTCAGAATTATGATCAGTTAAGTACAATATACTTTGTTAAATCTCGCCATCCCTCCAAATAAAAATGTTAAAACAGCGCCTGTTCCAAAAATCACTCTACAAAAAGGAAGAGGAACCGTCTGTCTGCCTGCCTAAAGACAATCACAGCAATCGCTGCGGAAATCTCGTTAACTGCCCGGCGTTTCCTGAATGCCTCCCTCGAACATTAACAGCCAAGAGGCTGGGTGCTGGTATCTGCGAACGCTGCTGCAATCTCCAGAACCAGTGCCCCAATCCTGGCGACTTCCTCGGCATGGTCCCTTACCCACCCCCGCCCCAACTACTCCTTCCAGACAGTCGCGTGCTAACTCCAAATGACCAGAAGATGGCACTGTTTAGGAAATAATGAGAGTGAATTACCAATTAACTCCAGGGGCCCTCGGTGATGCTGCCGCTGAAGGATGCGAGAAACCGTTCTAGCAGACTTGAGTGTGTGGGTGTGGGTGTGTGTGTTTGCGTGTCACGATGGGCTTCGTATGTGCCTACTAAGGTGGGACTAGGTTTTCCTTATTCCCCGAAAAAATGTAACACAGGAGAAGAGTAAATTAAGATAATGGTAGGGATGCTTCATCACTTTTCACAGGAGCTTGGGTACCGGTTCTGCGATCTTGAGTGCAAGCTGATCAGAGAAGGGGTTAGAGGTAACTTATGAAGACTCAGGGGCCTCTCCCAGCGCAATCTGATATAAACAGCCACACACACAGTCAAGCCGCACACAGAGCCTTCCTTGGTACACCAAAAGGAACATTAATTACATGGGTTGTATGACTTCACCTGGTTCTACAGACACATGAAAGTATATGTCCCTGGCAAACTTCCTAAGACTGCCTTCATTTCAACACAGACAGATGACATCATAAGAGGATCTTGTAAATTTCAGGGGTTTCTTTCCCCTGAAACCAACCCATAAACTTTTAGATAAGACAAGCTTTTAGATAAGATACACTTTTGCTTTATCTTAGTTATTGGTATTTAAACGTCCATTTTGTTTTGTATTATTTATTCTAGAGACCGTTATACATTCTAAATGCATGAGATTTGCAAAAGTGGAGGGGCTTCTTATGAGTCAGGAAGATTTAGGTTCACATTCTGCCTGTGACATACCAGGGCTGTGTGACTCTGAGTGAGTCACAACATCTCACTGTCTCCAGGCAACTGTCTCAAAATGAAAATTTACAGAGAGGTTGCAGATCTGCATTGCTGGAAGAAGTTTCCACACCTGGAGTTCCCCCACTGCAATAAATTATAGTTCCAGAACAAATTACAAGAATGAGTGAGAAAAACAAAACAAAACGAAAAATGAGTGAGAGGCAAAGTTACAGTAGCACGGAAAATAAGTGCCATATTGGAGTCAGGGAACCTTAGTGTTGAGTCTTGGTGCTCTAACAAACACCTAGATGGGTATCCATCTCTTTGGACCTGTGTTTCTTCAACTCTAAAATAGGGATGGAAGCTAGGGTGGAGAAAGGAAGTTAAATTAGCTTCAAGGCCTATTCCAAGTCTAAAAGTCTATATTTCTTCATTCAATATGGTCATTTTACATCTGTGGAAACCAAGACCTTAGGCAAAGGTCACACAAATAGTAAGAAGGAGATCCAGTTCACCTAGGCTCTGCTTGAATACTTCCCGTGATGGGCAACTCACTATCTCACAAAGTTGCTCATTCCTTTTTGGTACAGCTCTGATTTTGGAAATTTTTCCTTATATTGAGCCACAATGTTCCTTTCTACAACTTACACTGATTTTAGCTGATGTCTCAGCAGCCAAGCACAGCCAGTCAAATTCACCCATGACAGTCTTTTAAATATTAGGACAGTTGTCATTTTTTTTTAATTATGCATGCACTCTCAAAGATCTTAACTGTTACCTATTTCCAAAATTCTCCCCACCCCCAAAGTGTCTACAAATTTAAGTAATTAGACTTTGAACTCCTATCTCTGTGTAGCCTAAGTAGGAACTAAGCTTTGAAGTGGACTTTTACGAAACAATTGCCTCGAATGAACTAAAATCTGGAGTTTTTGAATGATTAAAAGATGCCATCATATGATTAAAAAGAAGGGGTAAGACTGAAAATGAAGGGCTGAAACTTTCCTGTAAAATCCTATAATGTCACTTCTGGAAAAGAAATAGAAATGATAGAAGGCCAGTCAGAAAGATTTCAGATATGAAAGTCCAGCTCACTGTAAGATCTTGGACAATTTATCTTACAGCCTCTGCTTGAAGACTTTTGGTGGTGGAAATCAACTCCCTCCCTTGATAGATAAGGATAGAGAAAATGAGTTGTCTAAGGTCCCAAGCTAATGAACAGCAGAACCACATTGGACAAATCAACACAGTGGACAACCCATTTCATATCTCTGGGCTTCCATTTCCTTATTACATATAGTACAGCTGGAAACATCTTTCAACAAATCATTATTCTTTCCTTCAGCTATGGCCTTACTACTTAAGCCCAGCAGTTGGATTATCAGGTCAAAGTCCAGTTCCATGGCTCTTCTAGTAAGGGACATTGCCGGATTTATTCCAGGAAGATTGCACCAATGCACATTTCCACCAACAACATGTTACCTCATTTCTGTTCTACATTTTCCACCCCTCCCCCACTCTCTTAATTTCTTAACTTGCTTTCAATTCAAGAAGAAAATAAAAGTTAAATTAAAATAATTTTGTTGCTGCTAAATAATTATAATGACTAAATTTGGCCCCAGAGAGAAGACAATAAAATGCACCTCCCTTTCTTCTTTGCTGAGGTAGACAGCTCTGGCTATGGAACATCCTAAGTGCATGGTTGATTGGTTAGTTTTGCTGATCTATTCCTCCCCCCCCCCCTTTTAAAATTCTTTCTTATAAAGACATAGCTTACTAAGAAGGGAGAGGAAGGAAAGAAATTGAGAAATAGAGGTCATAGAAAAACAAGATACCAATAAACTTTTTAAAAATCCTGATTTATTATTACACATAGCCCATAGTTTTTTAAATTATAATTCTTTGAAACAATGTCATTCTTTCTTGCAAGCTAGAGAATAGAATCATCAGACTCCATTTTACAAATTCCATAACTTTTCCTTAAATTTAGGATTTAAGAATTTAGATAACATCAACAGATCACAGGATGACCAAATGGGAAGAGATTTTTCCCTTCAGAGATCATGTAGTTCAAATTCAGGAGGAAATATGAATTCCCTTTATAAGATCATCAAAGATATCACTACTAGATCTATTTCCAAAGATGATTAGGGAAAAAGGAAAAATAAAACCTATATGTTCTACAATATTTATAGTAGCTCTATTTGTGGGGGCAAAGAACCATCAATCAGAGAATGGCTGAACAGGTGTGGTATATGATCTTCATGGAATACTACTGTACTATAAGAAATGATGAACTTAATAATCTTAGAAAAACATGGATAGACTTGCTCGAAATAATGGAGAGTGAAACGAGCAGAACCAAGAGAATGTTGTGTATGGTAACAACAATATTGCTTTAAGAACAACTTTGAGCCACTAAATCATTTTGCCTATTATAAATACCCAAATTAACTACAAAGAACCTATGAAGGAAGACACCATCTGCATCCAGAGAAAGAACTGATAAATAGAAGTATGTATAGAATGATTTCACATACACAGACACACACACACACACACACACACACACACACACACATATTTGTGTCCAATGGTAGCTATCTCTAGGGTGGGGATGGAGGGAAGAAAAAAAGAAATTTACAGGAAAACTTAATTATATTTAAAAGGAATAGCAAATTATACATAATAGATTTGTAGTTTCATGTGAAATCATCTTTTTTATTATGCCATATTATGGAAATGCTTGTTTTATTACATAAATTAAAAATAAAATAAATAAAAATTAAAAAATAAAATATTACAAGATCACTGACAACTGGTCATATAGTTCCTGCCTAAACATCTGCAATAGAAGGAAAGAGGTTGGTGGGGCTACCTACCTATCTTGGCAGATAGAGATAGGTACTAAGGCTCACAGACACCTTCAGGTATTAGCATGTTCCTTATCATATCTTAATTATGTAACTTTATATATTATTTATTGATTATATATTATGTTATGTGAATATATATTATATAACATTATATACTTCAAATCTATTATCTTGGCCAATTGGACAAAGTACAGAATTATAACATCTCAGAATTGAAGGGAATCTTGGAGGCTGTCTAACCCAATTTTCACATAAATATGAATCATGTCTACAAAAAATATACTTGATAAGCAGCCACTAGACTTTACTTGAAAACATCCAGTTAAGGACATCCAAACCACTATCATCCAAGGCCGCCCTTTTCCATTTCTCAATTGCTCAAATTATTAGAAAGTGACCTGAAAACTGCCTCTCTGCTCTTTCCCACCATTGTTTTTAGTCCTACTCTCTGCAGTCACATTGAAAAGTCTAATTCTTCTTTCACATGGCAGCCTTTTAGTTATAGAGACCATTTATCATAGAGATAAAGAAAGACTCTGACCTTTAGGCAGGCCTTGTGACCCCAAAATCTAGAATGTTCCTTAGAATTTAGGTTGGATATAAACACATCTTTCCCCATAAAATCTTTGAGTTGGAAGAGATCTCAGATATGATTTGGTGCATTATGTACCTGAACAAGATACTCCTTGGTCATCTAGCCTTTTCTGAAGACTTCCAATGACTAGAAATTCAGTATAATCTCAAATCGCTTTTACTTTTGGAAAACTCTAATTGTTAAAGTCTGCCTCCTTTTTTTTCATCATTTCTAGCAATCCAGACACCTTCTGGAGTCAAGTAAAACAAGTTTAAACAGAAGCACAGCCTGATTTCTTTCCTAATCAGGAAGTTATACACAGCTCATTGGACTTTCTTTTCTCCCTGCTGACCTGTGTTGGTGAAAAGTGGTCAAGGTCAGTGGTACTGACTAGCGGGCCAAAGAGAGTGTTGGGGGAAGGGGCAACACAGATAAATTGCAAGTGGTTCATCAAATTATATTCACACCAAGGATTATGACTTTAGTCTTTATCTAATTTCAACTAAAAATATAGCCTGTCTAAATACAATAAATAAGCAAATATTGCTTCTGTGTATGTGGCCTTGTGGTAAGGTGCTAAAGGGCATATGAAAAAGATTAGGACATAAGATTGTATATCAAGAAAGGAAAAGTTTCATGGAACCAGAAACTTAGAGTTTGAAGTTACCTTGGAGGTATATGAGACTTCTATGGACTAAGTACATAACGTGATTTGGACATATTATTTTATAAATGTGCATAAATTTTAGTGTGGTTTATAAATAAAATTCATTTAAATATTACTGAATTCACAGTTGCTTTTTGTCATAACATCATTTTTTCATTATTTTTTCATTTTATGTCATTATTCTTGGTCAACAGATACCACAAATTTGTATAGATTCACATTTGGTTTTAAATGTAATTCTCACATACTAAAAGATTGGGAACCACATCTTAGACAAGAGTTTCATCTTTGTGCTATCTAGACAGTGGCCTAGATGCCATTTGCCTCTCTGCTTATACAGATTCTCTTCTTCTGGCCTCAGGCAGGAGACCAAGGTGCTCTTGTAGCTATGTCCCTCTCTCCATTATTTACGAAGCAGAAGTGCAGTCCCCTTCCTTTAGATCTCTGGCCTTTGAGCTTGTCTCCAGTATCAAATGTTGTATCCTTCCCCTGTTCTCTGTGACATTGCCTATCTAGTGCCATTCTCACTCTGTCTGCTCATATAGTAGATCATTCCCAGTGGGGGACTCTAGATCCGTGTCCCATCACATATCATACAGTCCATGAGCTAAGATGGTGGTCTAAATTTCCTATATTTTCTCTAAATAAGCAGCATTACTGGATGCCATGAGTTAAATATCAGATGATAACTGTCTTATTGCCTATACTCATTTTCCCCTTGGCAAAAACAAAACAAAACAAAACAAATGATCATGAGTAATTGGGAGGGGGGAGTAGAGGGAGTACTAAGCAAACTGATCTGTACCTGTCGTAGTACTCCTGGGTGTGGAAGAGGAACTGTGAATACTTTCTGAGGGCTACCTGGATCTTGCAGAGTCTGTGGGTATGCAACTACATGACATTTATTAGTATTATTTTATTGTTTTTTTATGAATTGTATGCCAAAATTAAATGTTATAATCATTTGATCATATTTTGTCAATTTCTGTGGGAGGAGACTCCATTATGCTAAGGTCATGGCGTAGGTCACAGACTAGGGATCAGTGAAATACAGAAAGTTCATGGACAAGGTTCAGGTTTAGAACTATTCAGATTGGGCCAATTCATAGTAACCACAACCAGTTGAGTCATTCAGAGAGAAGCAAATCTAGGAAATAGAAGGTAACACGGCCAGAAAGATATACATAACTTGAAGCATTCCTACCAGTGTACTCTCTACAGAGTTCCATAACTGACATGATCGGCATGGGATTCCTCAGTGAGAGTCTTCCCATTGACTATAGCCATGTTACTGGGCTAGCAGCAGTAATTGGAGATAAAACCTATGTCAGATCATAACTTAGCTCTCTGTTCCCTCTCTTTTCATAGAATCAAAGAATAATAGAATTTCAGATTTAGATGGTATTCAAGAAGTCATACTAGTATCTGAAAGAAATATCCTCCATAAATTTTGGGTCATCAAATCCTTCCTACTCGTTCTTCTAAATATTTCCCTCATTCATGTTCCTATGTCTCTACTAGAATCTAACTGCTTTAAGGGGAGGGACTGTGAAACACTTAGTGGTTCGATAAAAAGAGTGTTTAATTGGAAATTAGAGAACCTGATGTGAAATACTGGCTCTACCACATACTCCCTGAGTGACCTTGAGTAAATTACTTGCTTAGGCTAGGTTACTTGCTAGGCTCCCTCTATGAGGGAGTTGGACTAGATGACCCCCAAGATTCCGTCCATCTGTAAATATCTGATGTTATGATTCCTTTCAATTACACATTTATGATCCTATGATAGTTCACATTAATCTTTTTTGATGCCTTCTCCCCACCCACCTTGACATCACCCTCCTCCCCCTTACCCCAGCACTGGCTACAGAGTTGTGCACATGAGAGGTGATCAAGGAAGATGGAAATATTTGAAGAGGAGTACTAG
Organism: Vombatus ursinus; assembly: GCF_900497805.2. Classification (NCBI taxonomy): domain Eukaryota; kingdom Metazoa; phylum Chordata; class Mammalia; order Diprotodontia; family Vombatidae; genus Vombatus; species Vombatus ursinus. Next base: position 2,653,279 of record NW_020950062.1, on the reverse strand, counting down.
AGGATAAGGGTGAAAAGGTTAGTTGAAAACTGAACTTAAGGAAGGCTTTGGGCTTTATAGGTTTACTTACATACCAGTTTCACAAATATAAGATGGAGAATGTGTGGCTAGACTTTTGTTCTTCTAGAAGAAAAGAGCTGGAAGATTTAAAGTACTACAAACTCAACATGCATCAAATGTAATCTGGCAGAATACACAAGGAGTTATTTGATCATAAGTTATACTGCGAGTCACAGAGATTGTTCTGGAATCAAGGAGCTATTGGTTTTACTTTTCTCTGGCCTGGTCAGACCATGTATAGAGTGTTGTGTATATATAGTTTCTGAGTTTGTCTTGGCAGATAGACTTTCAAGTATTTTAAATGGAATTTTTATCTCTTGCTTTGTTGGTAATTTATAGAAATGTGGATGACTTATGTAGGTTTGTTTCATATTCTGCAAATTTGCTAAAGTCATTAAGTACTTCAACTAGTTTTTGAGTTAATTCTCTAGAATTCTTTAAGTATACCATCTTATCATCTGCAAAGATGTTTCCTAATTGCCTATTCTAATTCCTTCAATTTCTTTTTCTTCTCTTGTTACTATACCTAGCATTTTTAGTACAGTCTTAAATAATAACAGTGATAATGGGCATGCTTGCTTTAGTCCTGATCTTATTGGGAAAGCTTATCCCCATTAAAGATAATGCTTGCTGATGCTTTTAGGTAAATACTTATCCTTTTTAAAGAAAGCTCTATTTATTCCTATACCCTCAAGTTTTTTTTAATAGGAATGGATATTACATTTTATCAAAAGCTTTTTTTGAATCTATTGAGATAATCATATAATTTCTGTTGGTTTTGTTATTGATGTGGTCAATTATACTGATAGTTTTCCTAATATTGAACCCACCTTGCATTCCTGGTATAATTCCTACCTGGTCATAGTATATGATCTTTGTGATATATTGCTGTAATCTCATTTTGGCATTAATATTTTTAGAGAAATTGGTCTATAGTTTTCCTTCTCTGTTTTCATTCTTCCTGGTATATGTATCAGCAGTACCATTTTTGTGTTATAAAAGGAAATTGGTAGGACTCCTTATTTGCCTCTCTCTCTCTCTCTCTCTCTCTCTCTCTCTCTCTCTCTCTCTCTCTCTCTCTCCCTCTCCTTTAACTCTGTACCTCCTTAGAAGTGTTTTGCTTTTGACCATTACCTCCTCCAATCTGCCCTCCATTCTATCGGTCTCTCCCAACCTTCTAGTATGCCCTTCCCCTCCTACTTCCCTATAGGGTAAGATATATTTCTATACTCAACTGAGTGTATATGTTATTCTTTCTTTGAGCCAATTTTGATGAAAGTAAAGTTCAAGTTCTCCCCCACCACCTCTCCCATATTCCCCTCCACTGTAATAGCTCTTTTTGTGACTCTTTTGTTTCAGAGAATTTACACTCTTCTTCCTCTCCCTTCCCATCTCCCAGGGTATTCTTCCTTCTCACCTCTTTTTTTTGAGGGGGTAGGATTTCATCCCATCATAGTCAATTCACTTCTGCACCCTCCATCTATGTATACTAAAGTTCTTCAAAGTTATAATTCTTTCCATGTAGGAATGTAAACAGTTTAACCTTATTGAACCCCTTATGATTTCCCTTTCCTATGCTTCTCTTGAATCTGGTATTTGAAAACCAAATTTTTCTGTTCAGTTCTGGTCTTTTCTTCAATAATGTTTGGAAATCCTCTATCGCATTAAATATCCACTACCACCACCTGCCTATCCTGAAGGATTATATTCAGTTTTGCTGACTAGTTGATTCTTGATTGTAATTCAAGCTCTTTTGCCCTTCAGAATATCATACTCCAAGCCCTCCAATCCTTTAATGTAGAAACTGATAAATCCTGTGTAATCTTTACTGCGGCTCTATGATATTTGAATTGTTTCTTTCTGGCTACTTGTAGTATTTTCTCCTTGATCTGAGAGCTTTGTAATTTGGCTACCATAGTATGTTAAAGTTGGACTCTGCTCCTTGGGCAGAGGGGGACCGGTCCCAATGGTCCAATGCCCCAAGGGGGCATTGTCCCAAGCTTCAGGTTTTTCATGCTGCTGTTTTCAGAGCTAATTCTGGGGACTGTAAGTTTTTAGTACTTCCAGGGTGATATGATCTAAGGAGAGACGTAGTCACTGCTGTCCTGGCCTGTGTTTTGTTCTGTGAGAGACCACATATACTCTTTTCCACCCTAGACCTGTGACCAGGATCCCTGCTTCCCTATGGCTACACACTCTAATAAATTAGTGCTCCTTTTCACCCTAGAACCATGATAAGTCTATGACCCAGATCCTTCTTTGGGCAATGCAACACAATGCTGTACCTGGTGCCAGTAAAGTGTCCCCTATAATCTCCTTCTGACTGTTGTCCAGCCCCCTTACTATCTGTGAGCTGAGAGCTCTTGCAGTCACTGCTACTGATTCAGATGTCCCCAAGGTCTGTACTGGCTTGGTGGGGTAAGGCCTTGCCATTGGGTTGCACTGGGACTTGGGGGACTGGAGGTCTAGCCTCTGGATTGCGCCTGGTGGCCTTGGGACCTTGCTGCTGGCTTGCACCAGGCATGGGGCCCCACTACTAGCTTGTGTCACATGTGGGTCCTTCTTGCTAGTTTGCCTGAGCCAGCTGTACTGGACTGCACTCCACTCTCACTTCACTGAGACAGATCTTTCCTGTTGACCTTCTAAGATGTCTTGAACTGGAAAATTATTTCTCATCATCCTTTGGTTCTGCTATTCCAGAGTTTGTTTTGAGGCATTATTTCAAAGTTGTTTAGAGGGGAATTTGGGAGAGCTCAGTCGAGTTCCTGCCTTACTCTGCCATTTTGGCTCTGCCCTCCTAGGTTGCTTTTTAAAGAAAAGGAATGAATAAGATTGGAAGGGAAAGAAATTAAAATTCTGCTCAAGAAATCTGGGATAAGAAGTCAACTTTCAGATTTGGTTGGTCTCAAACTGGATGGCTGAAGCAACAGAATAAAGACATATTTTTTCCATTAGGTAGATCTAGGTGTTAACTCAAAGCAAACTTATCATTTAAATCCTACTAAAGCCTTTGGTACACCTAACTGGTAATAGGAGGAAGATTTAGAGGGAAGACAATAAGTTAGGAAGTGTGACTCTAAGCTCTAAGTAACTTCCTGACTTTCTAAGAAAGATCAATGTATGGCATGAAAAACAATATGCATTTTAACCTGGAAAGACTTACATGAACTGATGCTGAGTGAAGTGAGCAGAACCAGGAGAACACCGTACACAGCAACAGCAACATTGTGCAATGATCAACTATAACAGACGAAACTCTTCTCAGCAATGAAAGAATCTAAGACAACTCCAAAAGACTCCTGATGGAAAATGCTGTCCACATCCAGAGAAAGACCTGTGGAGTCTGAATGCAGATGGAAGCATGCTATTTGCTCTTGTTCTTGTTGTTGTCTCTTCTTTCTCATGGTTTCTTCCATTGGTTCTAACTCTTCTTTACAATATGACCAATGTGAAAAACATGTTAAATATAAATATATATGTAGAGCCTATTCTAGATTGCACACCATCTTGGAAAGAGGCGGGGAAGGGAGAAGGAAAAAATTTAGAACTCAAAATCTTATGGAAGTGAATGTTGAAAACTAAAAATAACAAAAAAACATGCATTTTAAATAAGGAAACACAAAGTTGAAGTTATTCCCTGCATTGTGGGACAGATGTTGAGTGAAAGCAATGCGAATTTTCTCACTTAGTCTTTATGGCCTGGGAGTTATGCCCAGAACCATATGTACCAACTAATATCTGATTATAGTATCATCACAATATTCGATAACTGAAACTATCATCATAGGGGCAGCTAGGTGGCACTGTAGATAGAGCACCGGTCCTTAAGTCAGGAGGACCTGAGTTCAAATCCGGCCTCAGGCACATAACACTCACTAGCTGTGTGACTCTGGGCAAGTCACTTCACCCCAACTGCCTCACCAAAAAAAAATAATAATAAAAAAAAGAAAACACCATAATTAATCACAGAGTACCTGCTATCTTTAAAATTTGTTCCTGCCTCCACCCTTCAACAGAATAGCAGTCAAGTTTTCATGTTCAGAGTAGTCAGACTCTGATGTCTTATTGTTCTATGATCCGTGCAGTTTTTCTATTAACCTTATTCTATTTCTATTAATTTTATTATTTATTAATTTTATTATCAAGTCCCCAATTAAACAAATTTAAAAAGGAAGGTTCAGATGAGATTGCATTTGCAAAACAAATCTCAAGCTACTCTGGCTCACACACATGCATACACACATATCTTTCTGAGCCCAATATTCTTTTGTCAACTCGATTTGTCTAAAAACAAAAATTATCTTGGAATTGAAATGACAGAGGATCCAAAAGGCAATGAATGTTGTGGTGTGTATAAGCAAACTGTAGTATATTAGTAATAATGACCCTGTAGAATGAGAAGTCCACAGGTTCTAAAGTTATTGGATCTGGGTTCAAATTCCACCTCTGTCACAAACAAAATCAAGGCACTACAACTTGAAAGAAAAACCATTAGCTAGGGGAAAATAATAGAAAACTTCTCTCATAAACATCAAATATCCAATACATACATACACAGACACATAAATACATATACATGTACATATGTATATACATTGTATACATATATATATATATGTTCAATTCAAATATATGAAAATAATCATCATAACCCAATATGGTAAAAGGATGCTAATGACAGTTCTCAAAGAAAGGAATATAAGTAATCAATAGCCACATTTTTTAAAACATGCTCTAAATCATGATTAGAGAAATGTAGATTAAAACAATTCTGAGGTTAAAAAAATATCATTGTAAAAGATGACAAAGAAGTTAATGACAATTGTTGAAGGAACTGTAGGAAGAGAGGTACTCTGGTGCACTCTTGATGGAGTTGTAAATTAATTCAATACTTCTGGGACATAGTTCTGTACTATTTACAGAAAGTCATAAAACTCTCTCTCTCTCTAACTATATCTATATCTATATCTATATCCTTTGACTCAGTGATATCATTCCTAGACCTATACCTAGAGATTGCAGAAACAGAAAAAATAGGTACAAAAATATTTAAAGTAGCTCTTTTTTTTTTTTTGTACCACTCACTGAACTGGAAACAATCGAGTGCATATCATTTGGAAAATGGCTGAACAAAGTATGGCATATCTATATAATATATATCTAGAGCTATAGCTTTATCTGTACCTTTATCATGATTGTATGATGAAATATTATTATCATATAAGAAATGATGAAAGGAATGGTGTCAGAGAAACTTAGTATGAGCTGACGCACAGTGAAGAGAGCAGAACCAGGAGAAAAAATGTATACAATAATAACAACATTGTAAAGAAAATATCACTTTAAAAGACTTAGCAATACTGGTCAATGCAAAGACCTATCACAATACCAGAGGATCAATGATGAAGCATGATCTACACATGCTGACGAAAGGTCTGATAAACCCAAGGTATAGAATGAGATATCAATTTTGAACTTAGCAAATGTGGATTTGTTTGGCTTGGCTATGCTTATTTACTACAAAGATTGTGGTTTTCTTTCCGGGGATGGTTGGTATATTTTGGGGGAAGAAAGCAGGCAGAAAGGTAGCAATAGTATTGACAAAAAAGAAAAGAATAGAAAGAAAAGTGAGACAATACTCAGAAGAAGATTCAGAAGGAGATAGACACCCAGGACAGCCTGAGAAGTTACATGTTAAATTTATTATGAACTTTTTAGAAAGAAAGATTTCCATAAATCAGGTTAACAATAATTGAGAGACTCATGACTTCATATACAATCTTCTTTTTTGTTCTAATTTTTATATGGAATAAAGAATAAAATGAGTAGCTAGGTAGCACAGTGGCTAGAGCATTGGGCCTTGAGTCAGGAAGACTCATCTTCCTGAGTTCAAATCTGGTCTCAGGCACTTATTAGCTGTGTGACCCTGGGCAAGACACTTAACACTGTTTGCTTCAGTTTCCTCATCTGTAAAATAATCTGGAGAAGGAAATGGCAAAACACTCTAGTATCTTTGTCAAGAAAACTCTATATGGGGTCACAAAGAGTCAGATACAACTGAAAAACGACTCAACGACAATTTAAAGAAAACCAATTCTATCTCTGATGCTTACCTTTCTGGATCTTTTCCTCATCTGTAGAATGAATGAGTTGGACTAAATGGCCTCTTAGATTCCTTCTAACTCTATGATCATCTATGATTTTATGATGAAGTAACATAGCATCGTACCCAGGAAACATATGATAGAAAAAGGAGATGAGCTAAGTATATAGTGAGAGTGATGAATGACTAGCCTACAGCCCGTATATTTCATTGGCATCCACACAAAAATATCGAACAGAGCAAGTTCCCCACATCATTATGAAGGTCCTCTATGAAGTAACATGGATAAGAATTGAATAGGATGATAAAAACACAATAGCTAGCATTTATATAGTACTTTAAAATTTGCAAGGCACTTTCCAAATATTTCATTTTATCCTCACAACAACTCAGAGAAGGGTGCTATTATTATCTCAATCTACAGACGAGAAAAACGAGACTAAGAGAAATTAGGGGACTTGTTTAAAGTCATTAGTTAGTAAGTGACTGAGGCTGAATTTGTACTTAGATCTTCCTGACTTCATGCCCAGAGCTCTGTCCACTGCACCATAATATGACATGAATGGGGTGTGACCTGCACCATTAGAGGGAATACTTACATGGAGGAGAATATTGATTTCTTGAAATAGTGAAACGTGGTTAGGGATGGGAAAGGAAATAGGGTACAGTGGGTTTTATTTGCTTTTTCAAAAAATAAGTGGTTCATAGACTCATAAAAACATAGAATGTTAGGGCTTGAAGGGATTTCCAGAGATCCTAGGGAGTAAAACTCCCTTGTTTACAGATGAGTTCATGAGATCTCCCTGAGCTTAACCTTTTAGCACCTTGCAATCTAGTTAGGAGAATTGTCAAGTAGAGCTAGATCCCAATTAGTATAGATAATGAATCCTTTGAAATGGTAGCATGCCTCGAGTTCACACTGCATATTTCCATTGGACTTGAACCAAATACCATAGTTTACATAATAATAACATCAATTAGCTCAAACTAAAATACTTGCCACCATTTCAAGAAATGTATGATTTCCACGAATTGGAACCTAGCTGTACCACCTGTGAGGCAATCCCTTGCCTGTGATACTACTTAAATAAAAAATAAGGATAGATCATTATGCAATCATCCCCATTTATTTAACTTCTGCTTTTCACCCAGGAGGGCCTAAGGTTTGCTTAATTTCTATCCAGAGGCCATTCGTAGTATTAACCCTGTTCTTTTCATCACTGACAGTCTAATTGTGTTGAAAGACTGTTTCTTTTCTAAGTAATTTTACATCTACAGCTGAAAAGGAACTCAGAGGTCATCTAGTCTATACATTTAAAAATATTAATTAGGAAATTGAGACCCAAATATAAGTGAAGGCACTTCCCTCCCTTCTTCCCTGCTCTGCCCCAAGTACACTGGTTGTTACTAAGAGAGGGAAGATAGGAGCCTAGGTCCTCAGACCCCAGACAAAGTACTCTTTCTACTTTCCAAGATGCCTGTTTAGATATCTCTAAGAATTGTCTTCAGACTACTCATTCTATAGATTCTTTCCCTGTCTTTCTGAGAACCTTAAAAATCTTCTCATTTCATTCTCCTTTCAACATACTATATGGAGAGAAACCTAGCAAATCTTCAGGAGGCCATAAAGGCTACAGATTTTGCTTCTGATTCACAAAGAAAACCCTTTTAATGTACTAATTGGATACAGAGCAGGATGTAGATGGTTCTGAGGGAATTTGCTATGAGTTTTCACCAAATCTACCTACTCATAGGAAACATTGGTTAGGGAGGGGGAGGAAAGGGACAGCTTAAAACTAAAAGCCAAACGTAAAGGACTCCTTTGAAAGAGTTACCCAAAATATTCTCTTTTTTTCCTCCCCATCCATAATTTATTTACCCAGGAAAACTCTGCTCAGATGTAGCATCTGGTTTTCAGCGAACTCCTGCATTACACCCATATTTCCAGCTGAGCTGACTGAGGTGGAAGGATGTCAAGTGGCTTGCCTCAGGTCACAAACAATGAACCAGTGATTCAGGCCAGATTGGATCCAGGATTCTCCTCCCAGAACTTTTGGTTACTAGCAATCATTTGAAGAGCCCATCCTTAAGAAGAGGTCCTAAAATTAAACTGAGAAAAATGTTGTCTTAGAACCTTAGAATATTGGAGTTTGAATCAATTAATCATTCAACAAGCATTTATAGGCACCTATTATATGCCAGGTATTATGCTAGACATTTGGGATACATATGCAATAAGCTAGCTTGGAGATGATTATATCCAATCCCCTTGTTTTACAAATAAAGAAATTACAGTGGAAAGAATTCTTACTTTAGAGTCAGAGAACCTGGCTTCAAATCTTGCCTCTGACAGTTTCATTTCTGACAGCTTGGACAATCAACCTGATGCCAAGTGTGTATTAAGTACTTACAACATGACAGGAACTATGCTAAGCAATGGGGATGCAAAGAAAAAGCGCAAACAGCCCCTGACTTACATTCTAATGGAGAAGACAGTATGTTTTTGACTAGGTCTATGTGATACATACATACATATATATATATATGCAACATAAAAGGAAAATGCAGTTATCTTGTCCACATCATGACTTTCCCCATTGTGGGTTTCCATATGTCACTGTTCAGCATAAGAAATTAAATGAGATTTTGGGAGAGTTTTGCAAAGGCCAATAGATGACACAGAAAAAGTTTAGAAACTCAGAAATGCGTAAGATGTATATTATATTGTATTGTATAATATCAACATATTTACATTTAATGCCATAATAATTCAGACTTCTTCTCTGGTAAGAAGGGAGGGCCAACAAAAATTTAGGCAGGTTTTTCAGATTGCGGGGGTACTATGCCCTTAACCCTCATAATGTGGAAGGAATATATCTTCGAGGGGACCAGGAAATGCCATTTCTTAACCTCAGTTAAGAAATTCCTCAGTTTCTTCAATTATAAAATGAGGAGGTTGCACTAGCCTTGAGATACCTTCCAGTTCCTGATTTCGAATCTTCTCAACTAAAGTGGTGAGACTATATATCACACCTTTCCAGCTTTAAGTCTAGGATCTTGGGACCTATAAATGTGAGGCTCAGGAGGATTATATGACCTGCTCAGGATTATGCAGGTAATGTTTACAGAGCACAAAAGGAAGTGGAGGGTTTTTTTTCTTTTTGGTAAGAAAGTATCAAGCTAATTGGATCACTATTGATTCAGTCCACCCTGAGCAGGGACCCCCCTCTCATCATTGATTTTTCTTTATTCTCTCTCTTTCTATTGACTACTTTTGCTAAAAACATGCATTAAGTCTCTTAAAAACAGAGACTTAATCATGTTTTAGCATGACTCTCATTCCTTGTTCTAGCTACTACACATCTTGTCCTTCCTATCACCAGCCAAAATTTTTGGAAGTGTACTCCAATCCATACATGATGGGAATCTCCACTATAACATACCAAACAAGTGGTATTCCAATCTCTACTTTAATATTTCCAACGCATGGGGAAACTCCATCACTTTTGAATGCATTCCACATGTGGAAAGCGAAAATTATTAGGATGTTCCCCACCCCTAAAATTTACTTCTCTGTTACCTCCACTAATTGCTCCTGTTTCTTCCCAGCATAACAAGTCTTGTGCCATCTCCACAGGATAGCAGTTCAAATCCTTGAATACAGCTATCGTGTCCCCCTTAAGTCTTCTTTTCTCCAGACTAAACGCCCAATTTCTTCATACTCTTGGCAATATGAATTTTGTTCTTCCCACTCAAGTTGCTCAATTATATGTCACACATATCCTTTCTATTTCTAAGGACAACAAATTTTTTCCCTCAGTTCTCATCCTCCTTGGCCCTTCGGAAGCGTCTGACAATGTTGATCTATTCCCCCACTCCTTCCCTGGAAATATTGTCTTCCTTTGGTATTGTGTTATTGTGCTTTTTTTTTTCTTCTCTGATTCTCTTTTGTCTTGTTGACTGGTTCTTCCTTCTCCCACCCATAGGCTGGTATTTCCTGAAGTTCTGCAGTTGATTGGGCAAATTATTTCTTCTCTCTATACTGTCTCCTCAGTTGGTCTTATTCTCCTCAGCAGCTTTAGTTATTAATTCTAGGAAGTTATCACCCACATCTTCATCTCCGCATCTGACCTTTATCCTCATCACTGATCACATGTTTTCTATCTCCTATTGATTCTTCTTCCTGAATGTCTGGGTACCTCCAATGCAATATATCTCAGATCAAACTCATAGTATAACCTATAAATCATTTCTTTCTCTTGACTTTGTGCAGAAACACAGTTTCTTGGAATTCATATCTTTGACCCTTTCCTTTCTTTCCTTGGCCTCAATCACTATGTCTTATCTATTCCAAGCTTGCAATACAATTCTATCATTCTATTCCCAAGACATCATCTTGATTTGACCTTTTGTCACAACTTGCTGGAATACAGCAAAAGCGTTCCCAAAGATATCCTTGCTTCTGGTCTTTTCTCCCCTCCAATCTATCCAACATGAACCTACCAGAGTAATATTCCTAAAACAAGCTAGGTTCATGTCACTCTCTTGTTTAAGGTTTTCAATGGTGCCTTCTTTTTTTTTTTTAACAAAAACACAGACACAAATCCATCATCTAATATACAAATCTCCAAATTTTAGCTCAGTTTATTCTGCCAGATTTGTTTTCTACTACTTTACTTGAAATACCCTACACCCAGATGAACTGAAATGCATACCATTTTCTGAATGATGGCTACTTGGTGTTTCTATCAGCTCTTTCACTAGAATATCTTTTCCCCAACTCCTCCTACTAAAATCTTAGTCAGACTTCAAGTTCCAGCATAAAAGCCTGCTCAATTCATTTCAACTCAACAATCACTTATTAAGGAAATACAAACAAAAGAAAGGAAGGATGGAAGGAAGGAAAAGGAAAAGAAAGAGGAAGGAAGGAAAAAGAAAGAAAAGAAAAAAAAGAAAAAAATGTTTTAGTTCCAAAGAATTAAAGACCATTTCCTATTGGAGGATTAGGAAAGTCTTCTTGAAGGATGTGGCATTTTGAGATGGTCTCTAAAACTCCTTGTTCCATGAATTCTATGATGATGATCAGGGCAAATCATATTTTAATAGACTAGGAAAATGGACAGAAGACAAGTGTCACTGGAAACTTAGGCAGAGGCATGAACAAAGACACAGAGGTGAAAAAGTGCAATATGGTTTATAGGGGAAAGAAAACTAACCCTATATATTTTCAACCTTGAAATAGAACTCATAAATGAGAACTCTACTGCCATCTAGTTCTGTGGCATTGGGGAAATCACCTTACCTTTCTGGTCTTTAGTTTCTTTCTGAGGAGGGATAAATTGGCCCAGATGGGGAAAAGGACAAGTCAAAGCTCCAGTGCTGATCAACAGTAGCATCTGATCAGTGAGTGGCCTCTGTACTTCTAGCTTAGGTGGGAAAGTGAGATCCAGACAAGAAAGAGAGATCAAAGGAAGGAGGAAAGGGAAGAGAACAAGAATTTATAAAAGTGCCCCTTTTTGGGCCAGATATTATACTACTAAGTACTTTCCAAATATGATCCCATTTGATCCTCACAACAACTCTGGGAGGAAGGTGCTATTATTAGGCCCATTTTACAGTTGAGGAAAATGAGACTGAGGGACTTGTTCACAGTTACACAGCTAGTAAGTGTCTGAAGCCAGATTTGAATTCGAGTTCAGGCTCAGAACTCTATCTACTATGCTACCTACCTGCTGTGGAAGGAAAAAAGGAAGGAAGGAGGGAAAGAAAGGAGGGAAGGAAGCATGGAAGGGAGGGAGGAGGGAGGGAAGGAGGAAGGAAGATTTTAAGAACCTATGTAAGATGAAATTCACTGGACAGGAAGAATTGGACTGATTGCTTGCGATCTATTATGCGCCCTTTATGCTTTTTGCTACGTTGTTTATGGATTACTGCTATTTTTAAAAAATGTGTTCTTTTGCATTTTTTGTGAGATAGAACCAAGGTTGTCTGGTACCTGATACACACAGGTACCCTGAATACTTATTTTAGGACTCTTTTATCTGCTTTTGCGGAAACCTAGACATGAACTATATTCTGACTTTTTCTGGAATAAGTACTGAAAAGAGGCAAAATAAAGCAAATAAATTGATGATTTGGGGGGCTATCCCAAAGACTGGGCAAACTCTATGTAACTTCAATTAAATTCAATTAAGAAGAACAGATCCAAAGGTTCTTTACTCTTTTTTCTTCAAATAATTACATTCAAATTTAATAAGACATAGGCAGTTAGTTGGAACACTGGACGGAGGGCTGGACGTGGAATCAGCAGGACCTAGCTTTAAATCCTAATTCAAACACTTACCAGCTGCGTGGCCCTGGATAATCAACCTCTGCTTCAGTTTCCTAATTTATGAAATGGAGATAAAAATAGCACATACCTCCCCAGGTTGTTGTAAGAATAAATTGAGATTATTTGTAAATACTTTAAAGCTCTTTGCAAGTGCTAGAGAAATGTTATTGTTATTATTATTATAGGCATCACTGTTTTTTTTTCTGGCTGGTGAGATATCAATGGATAAACATTTACTAAGCACCTATTACATTCCAGGCACTGTGTTAAGTGTTAGAGATACAAAAAAAACAAAACAAAACAAAACAAAAAAGACAGTTCCTGCTCTCAAGGAGTTTACAATCTAAGAAACAACATGTATACAAATATATACAAAGTAAGCAATATTCAAGATAAATAGGGCAATTAACAGAGGGAAGGCACTATAATTAAGAGGGGATTGGTTGTTTCGTTCATTCTCGAAGAGGACCAAAATGATATCACTATGCTAGAGTTAAGTTTCAGTGTGTCTGACTGTACTAATCAGACCAATAAGAATTTGGGATGTTCTACCACATATCAGGCACAAATAATCCATGTGAACATTTGGGATGAATTCTCTAAATTTTAGCGTCTTGTGTTTCTTTTGAACTATTTCAATTCTGCTTTGCTCATAGAACACAACACATCCTCTGACGTGGGCATGCCAGGCTGAGCAGTCCTGTGCCAGTGTCTCCCATGTCACACAATCAATTCTAAAGTTCTTAAGAGAGATCTTGCATTGCTTCTTCTGACCACCATGTGAACACTTGCCCTGTGTGAGTTCTCCAAAATTTTATTTGGGACTAGGGGCAGGATTTTTGTGCTTTTGAGAGACGCAGCGATGTGACACAGTTTTGGGGAGTGAATAGGTGTCGTGCTGAATGTTGGATAGCGTGATTCTTAGGGTGCCATGTTGGCAACATTGGTGGCTGAATCAACTCACCTTGGGCTAGCTGAGAAAAGAAGTGATCACGAGTTCCTGCCAGTGACTGGACATGCAAGAACCCGGAAAGTATCAATCCCTATGAGTTTTACTTTGCCCCAGATACTGAGTTCCATGACTTTGTCCAGGTCAAGTCCAGAGTTTCTAGGTCTTCATCTGATGGATGTGTGAATTGATCATCCTTTGGAGACTGTGTTATTTATATCCTCCTGCCCATTTTTTTTTTCAGGGAGGAACTAAAACTGTATTTTCCTAAAAGAACTGGATATGAAACAACTTCTGTCTTATATAAAGGACCTCTTGGATCTAGACTTAAGGAGTCTAGGAAGATGTTTTATTGAGCATTCTCTGTCAACAGAACTGAGTAGAAAGGGTGGGAAAGAACATTTTAAAAACTGTAATAATAGCTTCTCTGTTTGGCACTTGAATTTTTTTCCTCAACATTCCTGTAAACTAGATGGTGCATTTTTCCCACTTTATGAGTGAAGAAGTCCGAGATGCAGACATAAGATTACTTGTTTGTGGTCACAAAACTACTAAGTATCTGAGCTGATTTTCCTATCCAGATCTTGAGCATTCTTTGCACTTCCTACAGGAATATATCAATGAAGAAATAACAACATTTATTGCTGCTATGGTTTTTACTAATCGCCTTATTCCCTCAAGTAATCCAAACAAGGAAATATGGAAGACAGGAGATGAGCATTTATTAAGCTCCTATTATATGTCAGGCACCCTGCTATGTGCTTTGCTGATGTTATCTCATTTGATTCTTAAAACAATCCTGAGAGGTAGGTGCTATTGTTATTCTCATTTTACAGTTGGGGAAACTGAGGGAAGGCAGAAATTAGGTGACTTGCTTAGGATCACAGAGCTAATAAATGTCTGAGCCTAGATTTGAGCTAAGGTCTTCATGAGGCCAGGAGCAATAAATTCATTATGCCATCTAACTGCTCCGTGGATTTACATGTGACAGATCATAATCGGGTTACATTAGCAGGCTATTATCAGTCAATGTTTTCCCTGTATAAGGAACAGACATAATAGAGAAATATTAGATTTGAACTACTTCTATTAATTCCAAAATATGCCTATTCCCAAAGAATTTCTTGAAGATTTTATATAAAAAAAAATAATAACATAGGGTATACTGTGTCAGGTAAATGGATTGGTGGATTTTTATAAAACTTCTGAACAATGAGCTAAAACAAACAAACAAACAAACAAAAGAAAACCACCACCTTTTTGCTTAATCCTCAATTTTTTTGATTGTTTATGGATATCACAGTCTGCATCGGTCAGCTGCTAGACTCATGCAGGTGGCAAACAGCAGCATTTTATAGGAACTTTCAGGGAGGCGAGGCTGCAGTTGCCCATGTAGCAAAGGAATTAGTCACCGTGCTCAGCAGTAGGTTGGATACCTCATTGATTAATTAATATTAAATTAATATTACAGTCCTATTTTACCAATATATTTTTGTCAGCAGGAGTGTATAATAAGGTGCAAGGTCTCTCCAGCATCAACTGTGGGGAGGCTTTTTATTACTTTGTGAATTACCATTTGTAAACTTAAACTAGTTGGAGATGCTTTCACCTATAGGTGAGATATGGTGATTTCCCATTAGTTTGTAAAGTCTTTGAAGAAACATTTGCAAACATCTTCTTTGTTCCTCTCAAATTGTCCTTGCTTTTGGTAGCCTTTGTTTTGGGAGATCCCACAATGAATGACAATAGACTTTATCCATTCCTCCAGGGAAAGTTGCTTAGTTTCAGGAGGTGCCTTGACCCTTTTAAGCTGTAATTTCTTCAGCTCTCTAAATGAAGCTCAGGCCAATAAAGCTGAAATGATTTGACTGATTAGTTGACAGAAGAAACTGGATTAAAAGGATTAGCAACTAATAGTGGAAAGAACCCCGGGTTTAGAAGTTGAAGACACAGGGTTGAATCCTGAATCTGAAAGTCACTGATAATAAAGGTAAGTTGCTTTAGCCTTTTTAACCTCAGTTTCCTCATTTGCAAAATGGGGGTGACAATCCTAGTACTATTTACAGAGCTACATTGTTATGAGGAAAATGCTGGGCAACTTTTAAAAAACTGTAAAAATAATATTTACTAATTCTGAAGAAAAGTATCACATTCCGAAGGTCTGTAATAGCTTTGGGCAATAATTGAGCTAATCCACAAGAAGTCCCTTGAATTTGTAGCCTAGGAATAGAGACTAGACCTGGGCTTTCATTGGTGAGCAAACTCCCTCTATCAGTGCAGGTCAGCATATTTTATAGCCTTTTGAGAGTTGTTGAGAGCACTGAGACATTAAATAGCTTGCCCAGGGTCACACAAGTAGTCCCTATCAGATGTGAGAATTGAACCCAGGTCTCAATCCACTACCCCATGCTTCCCCTAATGTAAATTTATAAATTAATGTTAGAGTTGTAAGCAACATCAGGGGGTAAAAAAAAAAAAGAAAAGAAAAGAAAGAAAAAAGATCACATCTGGTTCATCCCCCTTCGTCTTCCACTTAATGAAACAGGAGCTTTTACAGATGAAGAATCTTCGCTCAGAGAATAAAAAGACTTAAAGGAGTTAGGATCTCTGTCTTCAAGTAATTGAAGGACTGTCACATAGAAGAGAGTTTGGACTTACTCTACATCTGCTTAGAGGCAACTGGTGGCACAGTGCTGGGCTTGGGGTCAGGAGTCAAGTTCCAATCTGACCTCACTATCTGTGGGACTCTGGGCAAGTCACTTGGTCTTCCTTAGTTTCCTCAACTGTAAAATGGGGAACACTTACCTCACAGGGTTGGTGTGGATCAAACGAAATAATATTTGAAAAGCACTTGACACATAGTAGGTGCTAAAAGAAGCATGCCAAAGTTGTAGAGATTTCTGTATACATAACTTTACACATACATATGGTAGAGAGAGAAAGAGAGAGAGAGGGAGAGAGAAAGATGCTCTCTCTCTTTCGCTCTCTCTCTCCCTACACACACACACACACACACACACACACACACACACACACACACACATATGAACTTTTCTCCCTTGTGTGTGTAGTTTTTTCAGACCTTTAAGTATTCATTAAGTATTGGATAAATGTTAGTTATTAATTTTATCATCATTGTAGGGCAATCCTATAGGTAGCTGACACGTTAGAGGAGTGACAGGCCTGCAGTCAGGATGACTCATCTTCCTGAGTTCAAATCTGGTCTCAGACACTTACTAGCTGTGTGACCCTGGGCAAGTCACTTCACCCTGTTTGCTTCAGTTCCCACATCTGCAAAGTGAGCTGGAGAAGGAAATGGTAAACCAGTCCAGTATCTTTGCCAAGAAAACCCCAAATGGATCACAAAGAGTTAGACGTGAATGAAATGACTCAATACAATATTAGTTATTGTTAATAACTAATAACAACAGTTAATCCTGGTGTGAATTGCATTCATCTGTAGCACCCCCTTGAGGAATGTGGAATGGAGGCGACCTCACCCACATTTCAAAGTAGGTGCAGATCAAATAATCTCAATTGTGAATCCCTAAATCTCAGCTCTCCCCTTCCTGCCAGTCTTGGGGTGTAAGGATAATTCTCTGAACTCCATTGTGGGGGTTGCCTTTTTACCCACAAAGCACCCTGTAACCTCATAACCTCCTAGGAAAGCCTGTGTCTGGGATGGGACTGCTTCCTGCTTGGGTCCTCTTTCTTTTGATACAGAACTCTGTGAGATCTCAGGAGTCAGCTGAAGTTGTCCCTACTTCCTGGATGCCTGCAGAATGGGCTACCAGAAGCAGTTGTTGACCAACTCCTTGAAAGAGAAAGAGAGAAACTTCCAGAAAGAAGATACCCATGATATAAATCAGGCTGCACTCAGTGGAGGTGAGATGTAAATAGTCAACAAGTTGTTGTTTGTTAGGTCAGAATGTATATGCATTCCCTACACGTTACATTCTTCATCACAGTTAAAACCGAAGAGTTAAAAACATTGTGGGTGATGATGATTACAGGTGATCATCATTTTTTTTCCTGCTAGTCATCCAGAACACTCCAAGCTCATCTATCTCCCCAAGAGACTTCTTGAAAGCACAGGGGGACATCTGTCCTTTCTAACTATGGAGTCTTCCATTCAATTATCTGATACAAGACCAAGACATTGTCAACTTGCCCTGATCATAAATTTCATGACTCATACAGCTAGCTCTCCTTCTTGTCTTCTCTTTGCCCTCATCATGACTTTGCCAAATTCTATCTGATCATGGTGAATGGAGGCCTCCAGGATTTTCAATGAGGTATCCAACCTACTGCTGAGCACGGTGGCTAATTCCTTTGCTACCTGGGCAACTACAGCCTTGCCTCCCTGAAAGTTCCTATAAAATGCTGTTGTTTGCCACCTGCATGAATCCAGCAGCTGACTGATGCAGACTGTGAGCTGTGCTGTTCCTTTTCAGTCCCACACTCCTTGCACAGTAAGGGAGAAATTATGATGATACTCCTCTCCAGTAGAAATCCAAATGCCCGCTATCACCTGTACGCAAAGGGACAGTGAGATAGTCAATGGATAGGTGATAAGACTGATGCATGAAGTTCAAGTCTCTCCACCTGGGCACCAGGTACAAATCATGATTGTGACTAGATGTTTGTGAGATCACTGGCAAAAAGGATCTGAGTAAAAAAGCAAGTTCCTATCAAAATGCTCAATTTGAAGAAAATCACAGAAACTGATCTTAACCCAATAAAACTGCCCCCTCCCCCCAAAAGGTTCAGATTAACAAAAGCTTCTATATACATTCACAAATGAATAAAGATAATCCAAACTGCACTGCTAATATATTTATGTCCCAGATTGGAAATGGCAGTGAGCATTTTTAGAGCAGGACACTCAGCTGGAGGAGCCCTGGGAACACCAGGCAACCTGAGAGGATGTTTGTGTTTAGAAACTGACTTTTAATAATGAAAGCAACATCTCAGCTTCTCAACTCTTCTGTAAATTATAATCTGATATAAAATCTGAGGCAAAGTATGAATATAATAAATATAATAGAGAAAAGCTTCTCTGACTAGTGGATAGATAATGGACATTGGAGTCAAGAAGACCAATACTATGGTCATTCTGGTTGTGTAATCGTGGTCAAATCGTTTGGCCTCTCAACACTACAGGCAATTCCCTAAAATGTTATATCATGGAGAAGGTTACAGCCTGTGTCAGTAAAGGAGTTTCTTCACTTTAAATTCCCTACACCAATGAAACACAGATTCAATTAAAAAAATAAAAGATTTGCCTCTCTCCCTCTCTCTCTCTCCCTCCCCCTCCCACTTTCCCTCTTTCTCCTCCCTCCCTCCTTTCTTTTTTCTTTCTTTCTTTCTTTCTTTCTTTCTTTCTTTCTTTCTTTCTTTCTTTCTTTCTTTCTTTCTTTCTTTCTTTCTTTCTTTCTTTCTTTCTTTCT